>NC_142037.1:52784404-53087434 GCF_982192425.1 Myodes glareolus | reverse complement strand
CCCATTTATGTGGTAATTTACTAATGGTGTTGGAAATTGTTAGTGTTTTCTCTCTCCTTCCTAGAGGTGCACAATATACACGAGTGTCACATTACTATCCTTAGACTCCAAATGCAAAATATTTGATTTTTCTTAGGGGTGCAACTATACTTTATGATTAGATTTACAACTATAAACTCAATTATCAGGTGCAGTGTTTTTGTCAACTTCACAAAAACTAGAGACACCTGGGCAGAGGGAACCTTCCTTGAGGAATTGCATCTATCAGACTGGCCTTTGGGCAAGTCTGTAGTGCATTTTCTTGATAAGTGATTGATGTGAGATGACCCTACTCACTGTGAGTTATGTCATAGCGAGGAAGGTGGACCTTGGTTGTATAAGGAAACATCCTGAGCAAATAGTGCCTGTGGACAGAACAGTTATCAGCATTCCTCCATGGTTCCTACACCTATTTCTGCTTGAATTCCTGACTGACTTCTCTCAATGACTCACTGTAATCAGTATGTATAAGTCAGACAATCCCTTTCATACTTGAGCCAGTCAGTGCGCCAGAAACTGTTTTATTGCAACAAGAAGGAACAAAATAAGCACTTCTTCAGAGAAGCTTAGTGTAAGACAGAAAATTATTGATAGCTTTGCGTCTGTGTATCTAAGTGCACAAATTCTTGCAAAGGTAAACATGGCTGGTTTTCTATTACTGATTTTAGCACAAAATAAAAAGTGTTCAAATAAATAAATAATTATTAAACAACTATTTAACTCAATTTAATGAAAAAAATTAAAGCTTAAATTCTTCCCTCTCTTCTGTCAGATTTCTGGCAAAGAAAATATAGCCAGTTTGTCCTTTAGTTCCTTTGTGATTTAAGCATGAGTCACAATTTACAGGAAACTATGAATAATTATTTAAAAAAAAGACATGACTATATTTCAACTTATAGAGTGGTATTTTTAAATGAGGGCATATTAATAAAATACAGCATCTAAACTGCTCTCCTTTTCTATTTTTAGGATAAAAGGGAGCTTGCTTGGGAACAATTATAAAATTCTCAAAATTCTCTATCCATATATTTTTGATGTATCTCTGGATTCGTCTCTAATGTATCCATTACAATTGTCCATTTGAAAATAAAAAACACACAGAAAAATCTAAATTCTGTTCAATGAATAAATCTATGAAATATATTATAGAAACCATGGAAAAGATATCATGTATGGAATAGCCATCTGTGGTCCTTTAAAAGAAAGGCTGTAGATAAGAAAACAGTGTTTGTGTAAAAGTGCCAAGAGAGGTCCTGTACACATCTATATAGAGATACAGAGGCCATCTCCTATACACATCTGTATATATAAATGTGCTGTAGTGACTCCCATACCCAATGTACTTGGGAGACACCCACTTGCTAAACTCAGAGTCACTTCCTGTGTTACAATCTGGGAAATCCTACCATAATGTCAGAATACAAGAGCATGGCCACCAGAGGCTCCTACAATGATATGATTGTAGTACCTGTGAAGTTAGCCAAGTAAGCAACAGACTCCTGTGTTACAGGGATGCAGCAAGAGCATAATGGAAAGACATGCCCAGAAGGTAAACTGACTCCCCAGACTGTGAATGATAACTGATAATATCCGATGTCAAGAATTTAGAAGTAAGCTGGGTGGTGTTTGTACATGCATTTAATCCCAGCACATGGGAGGCAGTGTGAGTCCAAAGCCAGAGTGATCTTCAAGAGCTAGTTCCAGAACAGGCTCCAAAACTTCATAGAAACCCTGTCTCAAAAAACCAAAAATTAAATAAATAAATAATTGAAAAGAAATAAAAGTAATACATCATCATTTGTTTCATTTTCTATTTTATTTTCCTCCAAATGTTCTGCATTTTTTGCATTTCTCTGCATGTTTACTAGGATTTTATTGTATATATTTTTTTAAAAATTATTTGTATCAAGCTTTCTCATGTATTTATCTAAATTTGGTTACTTATTTATTCACATTTGGAGATATTTTTCTTTAGAATTTTTTTTGGTTTATGTTCGGTTTTCCTCCATGGTTGCTAAATTTATATCAATTTTCTACAAGCAATACTATTTTGCCTCCATCTTATTGTATGTGGTTTTTTTTTTTTAAGTGTACTTTCATTTTTTTCTTTCTTTCATTATGTTTCTTACCTTATGCTCTCCTATTTTTTTATTTTAAACTTTGGGGAAACCTTGAAAACACATTTACTCATCTATTTAACATTTTATTCATTATTTGTTCAGTTATCGCAAGTGTGTGTGTTTACATCTGTATATGTGTTTGGATGTGTATATACAATGAGGCATACATAAAGATGACAAAAACAACATTTTCACATTGGTTCTTATCTTGCTTTCTGTAGGTCCTATAAATGTAAAAAACCAAAACAATAACAACAAGAAAAAACAAACAAACAAACGAAACCCTCTTACAACAAAGATTAGCTTATTTTGGCAACAAATATGAGTGAGCATGGTTTGCTAATACAGGTTTCGGACACCTCAAATTCCATAATACTCTTCAGTAATTGTACTAGGCTATTTTATAATTAACAAATAGAAAAAATATCGACTGTGGGATGTTGCAAGACAGTGTTGGGGATAGGGCAGTTGAGGCAAAGCATGGACATCTCAACTTTAGGCCTCTGATGGTATCTGATTTATTCTTAACCTTATGGTAGCTGGAAACTGGAGTTTTATTAAAAAACTATATTATAAATTATAAATCGTTCAACCTATTACTTACAGGGATGATAGTTCAGACACAGAAGGGGAAAGAAATGGATATTAAGGAAAATAATGATAACAAAAGAAAATGCTAATTGTCCAATTTCATTCTATAACAGTCTAATCTCTCCTCATCTCTGAAGTTCTAATCAACTAATCTTCTTTGCCAAAGCTTCAATAGAAGGTTTGATTCTTTTGGGGGAACTTTCCTCATAATCAGTGATTTTTGAAAAATCAGAGATAAAACATTTAAAATTAAATTTAAAATTAGACAAAGATAAATAATAGAGATAAAACAATAATGTTTGAAAAAAATTCTCTTTACCTACTAACCACCAAGACAGTTCATTGATCATATATACTCTACTCAAAAGATTTTTTATGGTTTATTTAACTTTATTTTATGTGCATTGGTGTGAAGGTGTCAGACCCCCTGCAACTGGATCTTCAGACAGTTGTGAGCTGTCATGTGGGTGCTGGGAATTGAACCCGGGTCCTCTGGAAGAGCAGTCAGTACTCTTAACCACTGAGCCATCTCTCCAGCCCCTACTCAAAACATTTTATACACCTCCAATCTTTGTCTACTCATTAAAATTATTTATTTCTTTGCTATACCTAATATCTTTTTCTCCTGTCACTTTCTTTTCTACCACATATTTACTGCATTCATGCATAACCCAAATGATTTTTTAACTTTAAAGAATATTCTACATAGTAGATTTTCCATTTGGTTCTTTTGTCATTGGTAATGCATTAGTGAGCTGAAATCATTATTTGTGTGTGTGTGTGTGTGTGTGTGTGTGTGTGTGTGTTTTGTTTTTGAGACAGTGTTTCTCTGTGTAGCTTTGGAGCCTTTCCTGGCACTAGCTCTGTAGACCAGTTTAGCCTCGAACTCAAAGAGATCCACCTCCCTCTGACTCCCAAGTGCTTGGATTAATGGCCAATGCCACCACTGCCCAGCTCATGCTTCTGTTATTAAAGCAGAACAAGGCCTTGTATGGAAAATTTCTATTAACAATTATAATGTCCAACAAAGAGATCACTCATTATTAAGAAGTACATTTTCAAATTACATTATTGTATACCATTTTGAAAAAAATTTTAATTTTTTAAAATTAAACATTTAAAACAACAAATATTGTGAAACACATTGGCCTGGAAAATGCTCGTATATTCACACTGAAAATTTAAAATTAGACAAAGATAAATAAATAGAAATTAGATGAGGATATTAGTTATCTTTTTAAAAATTAAAGCTAAGTATCATATTCTAAATATTAGATAACAGGTATATATATATTTATCCAAAAAATTAAAGTAGTAATAATTATTTGTAAGAATAATTGAAAAAACAAAAATTTCCTTTACAAAAGGATAAATGAACAAAATAATGCACAAACTGTGAACAAAATACACAAGATAAAAGTATGCAAAAATGCAAGCATACAGAGACTAATGCGTGACACAAAAGCAGCACATTATCATAAATGATCCTAATCTAAATGGGCCAATGGCCTTTTCTAAGAGTTTGTTTATACAAATGTTTAGAGGACACAAAATACAAGAGTGATAAATGGCAACATATGACAGATGATTAATAGATAACAGGTGTAACTATAGTATTTTAGTCTAAGAATCTGAAGTACATTATATGATGGATCTATACTGTTTAATAATTTTAAATGGAGTGTGAAAAGAAGTATACTAAGAAATTAAAAATATAACATAGAAATTTGTGCATTTTATGTTGCGGGACATTCATTATTAATCATGGACAACGATAAATATGAATCATGGTGCTTATTGAGTGTGTGAAGAGAAATAATTAAAAAGTAAAGATGAATATTTAAAATGTTTTGACTAGTTACAAGCATGCCAATTAAATAAATCAGTGGGCAGTAATATATTTCTATCAAATTAAATCATAAAGCTCTACACCATATTTGATGGCTAAGAAAAGCTGTTTAAACATAATGAATTTCAAGTTCTTAAATATCAAATGAAGGTGTCAAATTAACTTTGATAATGTAATTACTAAAGGAGATAAAACTTTAGAGCATCACACTAACAGCCCTCTCCCCCATACCCAAACACACACAAGCACATAAACATACAAACACACTCACACAAACATATACATATATGCAAGCACACACACATTCAGCACACTTAAACATATATTTACATATACACAGACACTTTCAAAAAGACATTGAGTCTACAATTAGAAAAAATCCATATAAAATAGTGTTTTCAGTTCAAACTGTGTTATTAGATATTAAAATACTAATATTTACAAACCACGCACCATACATTTGCCTATGAGTGCAAAAATTGTGAACATAATGAGCTCTAAAAAGGTAAAATAATATCACCATTATCACAATGAAGAAAAAAGTTAATTTCAATTAGAATAACTCATTTAAACTAAGAGATCATATAATTCTCAAGACAGATTTTTTAAAATATTACATTTTTTGAGATTTATAATACATATTTATGAATTCAGATTAGTGTCACTTTGTATGACAAATCTGATGTGCGATCCTGAAAAATTCACCATTAATGTCACACTGCTTGGATCTATTTTTATACTTATAATACAAATGCTGAATTTCCAAATAGAAAACTGTGAACTGGAAATTTCCACAGGTAGAAATGCCAGTTTCACAGTATTTGACACATTCTCTTGTATTAGACACACCATGGAGATGTAGTTCTATTTTGTCTTGTGCTTTATAACAAACACACATATTCTTGAAAATCCCCACAGACTGCAAATAAATATTCAATGCATCCATTTTATCTACCTCTGGTCAAAAGTATTTTGTAAAACATGGGAGTGTTTATCAAATATTGATATAAAACAAAAGAGTTTATGGTTTCACAATCCTCTAAGGAGTGCTACCTGTAGGCTAGCAGAAGGGATAAAATCTGCTGAATAGTACCAAACATAAATGATACAATATTTAAGAACAGAACTTTAAATTGACATCACATCAAGAACTATATATACACACATATGGTGCAGAGAAACTTTCATCAGGTACTATATGGTGTAGGAGGCCCTTCTGTATTTGTGTTGCTTTCATTGGTTATTAAAGAAACTGCCTTGGTCTAGTTGATAGGACAGAACTCAGGTAGGCGGAGAAGACAGAACAGAATTTTGGGAGGAAGAAAGCAGAATCAGGCAGATGCCATGAATCTCTGGCCTGAGATGGAAGTAGGTTAGAATCTTGGCAGTAAGCCACAGTCATATGGTGATACACAGATTTAATAGAAATGCGTTAATGAAGATGTGAGAGTTAGCCAGTAAGAGGCTAGAGCTAATGGGCCAGATAGTAATTTAATTAATACAATTTCTGTGTGGTTATTTTGGGGGTTAAGCAGGTCGGGCGGCCGGTCATGGCCCGTGCCCTCCTACTAGGGATGTAAGCTAGCCAGGTTAGTACAGAACAAAAGGACCCGCTCTCCCTGCTACAACTATGCACTGAACTATTTTTAACCCCTTAATTCATACATAAATCTCTAATGACTTATGAAGTTAAATGTATTCCCTCATTATCCATCAATTTCTCCCCTTGATTTAGATACAAAGGAGTAAGGCTATACCCACATGTATGTAATACTAGCTTAATGACGACTACTCAAACTTGAAAGAGAAGTAAAATATCCAGAGCATTCAAACACCAGAACATTTATCAGTACAAAGAAATTATCTACTAATGCTGTATAAGAATTGGCAAAGTTAAATGCATCTTGCATATTACAGGTGAAAATCTAATTTGCCCAAGAACCCATGTACATTCATACTCAAGCAACTTGCTATAGATTAGCAGAGTGTAAACAACCAAGATATTCTTTTACTGGCAGGTTGCATTTTGCAGGAACAAAGAAAGAACTAATGACTTTTTTGTTTATCTTGAAGGGTAATCTTAAATGGAATCACATATCTAAACTTTGATGTATGAAAAAGAATCAACCAGTTGAAGTTTAAATCTTTAGGGCACATACTCACTCATCAATAGTTTTTATATCAGAAGATTGAGGGCAAAAATGGGTAGAAGGAATTAATCATCATCTTTGATCCCTAACAAATCCTAGCAAGGACAGTATGTCAGCTAGTAATAACTGGATTGCTTTGTGTTTGTTCCCTGATCTTAATGAGTTCCTCATTCAACTATCTGCCTTTCTAAAACTTTAGATTGTTTTCTTAGGTTTGCTACCTCAAAGATATTTGACAAAAACATCTAGTTTAGTCTTAAATTATTTTCAAAGCTTTATTTGAGTGCACTCTGAAAACTGTAAACACATCTTCCAATATTAAGATCAAAATAATTTAAACTGGCTGGGCTACTGCTATTCAGCTGATTTTCTTAATCATTAAACTAAGCTCCTTAATAGAAACTTATGCGTTCTAGCACTGTGATACTTTTTTGTTTTATGTTTAACATCAATACTTTTTTTTTAAGATTTTTTTAACTTTATTTTTTTTTATTAAATTATAAAAGTTTCCATTTCAGCCCCTCCTCCCAACACCCTCCCACTCCCCCCACTCCCTCTCCTCCTCCCTCTCCAGGGAGGGGGGAGGAACTTGAACATCAATACTTTTTTTAAACTAGCATTATTATTATCAGTCATACAGTACAGCTTAGGAAGAAGTCATCTTCATAACAATCTATAGGTAAAAGCACAAAGTAGAATGGGATATCTCCATGATAAACACACCACATTACAAGAAGTAGGGATCTCCTGACATCCATTTACACCATGTCAGATACCAGAGCATAAGAAAAAGACATTATGGAATCTGTGCCTTACCTATCCAAGATTCATATCTCATGGATTTTCCTCCTGGTGGGCTGACACTCTAAAGTCAATTACCACCTGCTGCTCCTCTAACATGGCCACTGGCATTCACTAAAGCCACCACATTCACGTTTGCTATAAATTTGTAACTGTTCTAAAACTTGACGACAAGTAAAGAATTTCCAGTGAGATGGTGGTTGGAGATTTGCTTTTGGTGTGAGTAATTAATCCAAGAGAATAGAATCTTTCTAATGCAATGTCTGATCTTATAAGAAGAGACAGAGTGATTATGTTAAAACACTAGGAGAAAGGGCTTTCTGTAGATGAGGAGGCACTAGATTTCTCACCATTTATTCTTTGCCAGTTCACTCTCCTGAAATGCCATAGAAGCCAAACAAGTCACACTTATTTTGGTTATAGCAGTACGGTTAAGATACTTAGGATTTAAATAGGTTAAAGTTTTAAACTGAATTGATTACTAAGAAATGGGGATGGAATCCCCAATGAAAACTGAATACACTGGAAAAATGATGATGGGTTATAAATGACATTTTGTGTGTTTTCTGAGTTGATCCATGATGCACACAGTGCTTAAATGAAGAATTTTATTTTAAGACTCTGTTAACATACATGTAGAATTTTATTTTTGACTTTTAAAAGATTTACTAATACTTTGTTTTATGTGTAAAGAGCATCATTATGCATTGACTGTGTATTACATGTGTATCTAGACCCTGGGAGGCCAGGAGTGGTCACTGGGTCATGTGGAACTCAAGTTACAGACAATTGTCTGCTGATATGGGAGTGCTGGGAAAGAAATCCAACTTCTCTGGTAGACAGCCTGTTTTCTTAATCTGAGGCATCTCTGTATTCCCAAATTTTAATATTTTAGATAAATAGGAAGAACTTAATTTTTGAACTCTCTGAAATTTACATGACAAACAGAATGATTAGTACATGTATTTTAAAATCAAAGCAGTTTATGAGTTGTAGCATATAAATTCCACATTTAGAAAAAATTTATAATATTACACTAATATAAAATTTAAGTAAAAAAACACTCAGCCCACTTATATTAAAGATGCTTGATAATAATATTCAACCACTAAATACATAATTGATATTTGAATAAAACATTAAAAACTTGGTGTGAAAACCTAATGCAAGACTGGTGAGTTGATGGCAAAAGTTGATTCTTAAAAGACATATTACTAAAATTCCTGAATGAATGAATTAATTAATTCTGAAATAGAAAACTATAGACTGGTCTAATTGGATATTTCATCCCCCTTTTCATGAAAGGACCACAAAGAATGAAAAAATTCTCTGAACAGTTAAACCATATGTTGGCAAAGTATGCTGGATGTAAGAACTCAAGTCATGTTGAGGTGAAATAGTCAGAAATTTATTACAGGGAGACTATTTAAGACATTTGATTTGCCTCAGAGACAACACAAGCTGATGGCCATAACAGTCTTTGACTCATTTAAAATATGGAGTACAAAATAAATTACGTGCTAAAGTAAGTAGATGGCTCAGATTCAAGGCCAGCCAATGAGTTTGTGTGAGCCTGGAATGCAGAATAAAACTTAGTCTCAAAATAAGCAATCAAACAAAGCAATAAATGACAAAACAGTATGTATATAAATTAAATGTGCAAAATATTTTATATAGATACATTTAAACAAAAAATCATGATAATTATTATTGTTTTATGATTTAATGCCTGTCTGGTAGTGTCTGCCCTGTTATGTTTTCAAAATGGAACGTGGTGTGGATTCACAGTGTATTTTGAAATGTTTGGCAGAATCTAAAATGAGTAATTGTGTATTTGTCTTATGGAAGATTCTCTTAGGTCAACATATGTTTACCGAAAAAATAAGCAAATGCATAAAGAGATGGTGTTTTATCTACTAATCTGGATTCTCAGGTTCTTCATGATCCCTATACCATTTCTCCTTTTGTAGAATAAGTATAGTCTTGTTTGTTTTATTTATCCTTCATTTTTCCTTAGAGAAGACAGAAAAGTCTCAATATATTGTAAGGGTAAAGCTACTGTGTGTGGTGTCAATATCAGTGATCACTAATTCTCTATGCTCCTATTAATGGGTCATTTAAGCAGTGTACTCCTTAGTCATTTCAAGTTTCATGATAAAAATGAATGAAATCATAAAATCATCCTATTATTTGGCTCTTCCTCTGTGGAGCATCCCCTTTGCACTCTGAGTAACAAAACCTCTCCTTCTTCTATACCTCTTGAAAATTAGTAAAGAGGGCTCTGTAGAGCATAACACTCCTGTTGATTTTATGCTTATTCAATACGTTAAAAGAGAGATATCATGACTAATATCAATTGACAAAATATCTATGGTATTATCTGGTAAACAACATATAATCTGATACTTGATTCAATAGGAAAATAATTATCTTGATCATCTAATCCAAACTGTGCTATATCTCCTATTCAGAAATTAAATTATAAAAAAACAGTGCTAATTAGTTTGTAAATATAATCAACTTTAGAGATTAATCTAATGTTAATGCAATATTCCAATATTAAGTATGGAATCAGAAGTGCTCACAACAATCAGAAAATATATTTTATACTTCCAAGTGACTAAAAATGGGAAATAATTATTTGCTATTGTTATTTACCAGCAAAGATTAAAAATGAAGTTTTAGTGAAAGATTGTATGAATGGATACGGTATTCATTGTTCAAGAACATCAATAAAACAGGAAAAATCTAGAAGAGAGCAACTACAAGCATGTTTCAAAGTATCTCCACATAGCTTAAAAGACATGACAGTTGTACATTCGATCCCAGACTGCTAGTGAAGTAATTTGTGGAGAAAGTGATTGGGTGTTTATTTTTTAAACCCAGAAATGCAGAACAGTAGTATTATTTGTTTCAATAAGTGGAAAGGAAAATGAACAAAAATAAAGGTACTTTCATATACACCTCTAGGTTTCAATGTCCTGAATATCCCTATTGTTATTTTACCTTTGTATTAATATGACCACAGTCAATGTTTATGTTAACACATTCCTTACTATCATATTATCCGTTATCTGCTGTAGAATTTATATCTATAAAACCTTCCCTAGTATTGAAAATGACATTATCAAATGAGAATGGATAAACAAAGTAATTATAGATAAAACATTTTTTAAAACATAAAACATTCTTCATTGTTTCTAGTTTAAGACAGACAATTTAAAATCGAGTGTGTTAATTAATTAATGCATTACAAGACTGGTCTAGACTACAGTGCATAGTCCTGTCCCCAACCAAAAAATAAACAACATATATATACTACTTTTATTTCATTTTATAAACAAAGAACATTAAGAGGAGTTTGCTTTCAATGTTTAAATTTTTTTAAAAAAAATTGTTTCAGTATTCATGTTAACAAACAATACAGATGAGAGAAATATACTAGAATATTTTAATTAATTTTTAGAATGTTAAAATATTCTAGTATATTTCTCTCATCTGTTTTTTCCCCCTCTTTTTATTCAAGACGAGAGATTTCCCTTTGTATGCTGTGAATATGTTTTATTACCATTGCTTAGTAAAGAAGCTACTTTGGGCCTATGGCAGGGCAGAACATAGCTAGTTGGGAAATCTGAACAGAGACAGAGAAGAAAAGAAGGCGGAATCAAAGAGCATTCATGTAGCTGCCGAAAGAGACAGATGCATAGAACGTTACCAGTAGGCCACAGCCTTGTGGTCATACATAGATTGATAGAAATGGATTAATTTAAGATATAAGAGCTAGTTAGAAAGATGCCTAAGCTATTGGCCGAACAGTGTTGCAGTTAATAATGCTTCTGTGTTATTATTAGTGTCTGGGTGGCAGAGATACAAACGAGCAGGCAACACGTACATATTTGTTTTAATTTTTTGATTAAAGTATAAAGTAATAAGTCTCTTTATGTTATTCTCATACCTACTTGGTTTTTGTAGCCCTTTCCTCTAGTCAAACAGCTTTTTTTATGTTCCTGCTCCCTTATTTTAATCCCTTTCATCTAGTGTCAAATCAAAATTTTACTACCCTCCCAACTACACTCCTTCCAAGTCTCTTTTTTTTTCCTTTGATAGACCCCTTTCTTGATTCCTTGTTCCTATGTATGCCCACTTTAACACATTGACAATTATGTAAACCTTACAAACGAATTTATTCCTAAAAACCATGTGCTATTTGACTCTCTGACTCTGAACTATCGCACTTGATGAATATAAGCAGCAAGTCATATGGTCTGCTACAAACCACTTCTTTACTTTCATTGCTAATTAACTGTAGCATCATTCTTCTACTAAATGAGCATTCTTCTAAGGAGAAAGCATTTTATGGATATACAAAATGTTATTATTTCTATACCTGGGAATTATAAACATTGAATAATTTTTTTCTGGTTACATTATGATAAAATATATTATATAAACAGTTCTATTCTAATTTTAAAACTACAAAGATACACTATAGTGTTTCTTGACAGTTTATAGCCCAGTACACAACACCAAGGAAGTTGAAGCACTGTGTGCCCATGATGTCACTAAATCTCTTAAGGTCCACATGTGTTTTCTGATACAAAAACATAAGAAAATCACTTACAACAATTGTACCTGTATATTATATTTCCATTAAGTTTCTATTTCTAATAAAAGAATATAAAAAGCTGAAAGAGGAAATCACAAAAAAATGACAATTAATAGAAGGACATTTTCCTGACACATGTAGGAAAGCTAACTAGTTCACAGATATCTACCCTTAAGACATATGTCTTATGGCAAATCTTCACACATTTTCAGAATTAGGACTTAATGCTCTTTCAAGGGCCATTTCTCTGCACACTACAGGACACAAAGGAGTAAGCATAATGGACATTTCCAGGTACAGTGGAGAGTCCTTGTGAAAAGAAGAAAAAGAATAGGAAATTTTAGAACGTGAGATAAAAACTTTTCAAAAGGCCCTAAAATTTATTATTCACATGAAAGTATAAGAATATAAAATTCTTTTATATGCTATTAATATTGACAAAATTCATATTATTATTTAGCATAAACTTATTTTAATTCCTTTAATATGCACTCTTAATGATCATTTATGAATTATGTAACTTGTAAAACATCAAAATGTGGAATCAGTCATAAATTTCATCTTTCTGGGTCTTCCAGTCCAGTAGAGTGAGAAAGTCATTAAATATAAAAATTAATATTCAGTCCGAAAGTAAGGACTTAGTGAGCTCTCTGGAAAAGAATAATTAAAACAATGGATAATGTTAGATTAAATAGTGAGAGTAATTTAGTATAAATAAATGCACAGTAACATTTTATGTTTGATGTGCAAATTAGGAAAAGGCATGTACTTAAATAAAATATAAATATTAAGTATAAAACCACAGGTGAGGTGAGGGCTACAAAACTGAAGAGGATGTTAAAGACAACTATGTGCAGAGTGTAGAAAAGCTGAAAGTTTACAAGCGAAGTTTTGTTAATGAATTTTGTTGCATCATAAAGACATTGGTTGGCCCCAAGATATTTTATTTAAGATGAGAATTAAATTTATTCCTTGATTTTTTAATGACAAGAAAAATGGAATGCTTTTGTCTATGTTTGATTATAAGGTAAAATTCTTGGCAAAAGTAAATAAAAGAATCCTGTTTTCCAATAAATTCTGCTAGTCTATGTCTTCTGTTTCAGAATTTTCTATCACTAATATACAAAATTATTGGTGCAAGATTTATATTAATTCTGATCACTTTTGCCTTGCAGTTTTTGATTTTTTATACTCCTCATGTATTTAACTAATAATTTTTTCCAGTTCCCTTTGTGAAATTGTCATTATGATCATATATTACCTCAATTTTTTTTAACCATGAAAAGTTTTTCTTTCTCTATCAATAATGTCAGATGTTTGGTTGTGCATAGTAGTCTACAATAGCAACTCTGGTCTTTGAGATCTTGAAATATATCATTGTAAGCCCTCACTTTTAAAGTTTCTGCAAAAATAGATAGATGCTTCACTAATAAGCCTACCTTTATATGTGATTTTGAATTTCTAACTTGTAGCTTTAAATACACTATCTTTGTTCTCTCTATTTTTTTTTACTTAAAAATATAGTTCCTTTCATAAAATGTTTTCTGATTCAAGGTATAAAATAGAAAATAATATGGGTGGGAGAAGAAACTTGGGTAGAACTGCAATATATGAGAAATTCCTTGTCTGATTTTTTTGTTGTTGTTATTATTTCACCTGAGTTCAATGCTATGAGGGTTACCCCACCCCTGACACTGCCTGGAGCACCAGAATCCAGAGGCTGAATGGCCTAGAGTCATAGAAACAAACACAGCTGGAGGAAAAAAAGTCAATGTAATGATGCCTAATGATATTCTGCTATACTCATAGATTGGTGCCTGGCCCAGTAGCCATCATAGAGGCCTCATCCAGCAATTGGTGAAAACAGATGAAGAGACCCACAGTCAAACATTAGGACTAGCTCAGGTAATCTTGCAGAAGAAAAATAGGAAGGATTGTAGAAGTCAGAGGGGTCAAGGACATCAAGAGAAAATCACAAGGACATCACAGCATCAACTCAGTGGGAATTTAGGAGCTTGCAGAGACTAAGCCGACAAACAGGGACCTTGCATTGAACTGAACCCTGTGCATTCATATGGCAGTTGTGTAGCTTGGTCTTTTTGTCGAACTCCTAACCCTGGGAGCAGATGATTCTTTAACTGGCTTTTGTCCTAATGCTTTGGCTGGTTCTTGGAAACCTATTCCTTATTCTGGCCTTCCTTGCCAAGCCTCAATACAAGGGCATGTGCTTAGTCTTACTACAGCTTGATATGGGGTTTTGTGGATACCCGTGGGAGGCCTGCCTTTTTCTGAATAGAAAAGTAGGAGGAGTGAATGGGAGAAGTGTAGTGAGGAGCTGCGGGCAGGCCTGCTTTTCGCCTCACCCGGCTCCCGCACGGCTAGCTTAGTCCCAGAAATAACAACACACAAATTGTATTCATTTAAGCACTGCCTGGCCCATTATCTCTAGAGAGTTAGTTACTGACTAACTCTCATATCTTGATATTAACCCATTTCTAATAATCTGTATAGCACCACGAGCTGGTGGCTTACCGGAAAAGATTCAGCATGTCTGACCTGGTGGCTGGCTCCATGGCTTCTGCCTCATTGCCCTCTTCCCAGCATTCTGAACTGTTTACTCCGCCTACCTAATTTTCTGTCCTATCAAAGGGCCAAGGCAGTCTCTTTATTGACCAATGAAAATAACACAATAGACAGATAACCCTCCTCCATCATTTCCCCTTTTTCTGTTTAAACAAAAAAGAAAGGCTTTCATTTTAACATAGTAAAATTACACATAACAAAACAGTTATCAAGCAAGAATTACAGTCACAATATTTATAACTATATCTTTATCATAATAATGGAGAACTATAACTATGACTATCCATTCTTCAACTCCATCAAAGACTCCAGAAGGATATATTACCTAAGTAAACAAGAAGTAAGCAACTTCCAAAACTCTAGAAATGACAGAGACATCTCGCTGCCTGGACAGTCACCCAAAGTTCCTCTGTATCGTTGGGGCATCCATTTTCGGCCTTTAGGCCCATATTATCCAGCAGAAATTTCCATGAAGCAGGAAATTTCAAAGGCAGTTCAGTCACTATCTGCTGTGTCCTGCAGAATGTCTCGCAGACTCTTTCATGAATCAGGAACCCCGAAAGATCATCTCACCTTTAGGCAAGTTCAGCAGTCCTCTCTCTGCAGGTTCTCTGTGTCCAGTTTACACAACAGTCCAGGCAAGAGCAGTTTCTTGCCCAAAATGGCTATCAAACTCTATAAGGAGCCTCTTCAATGCCCATCTTCCTCTTGAAGTAGATTGGTGCTGCCAGGAGCAGACGTGTCTCATTGTCATGAAAAGTCCTAAGTTATTAAAACATTAAATGCCATGTTCTGTAGTCTTTGAAAGATATGAAGAATGCCTATCTGAAATATATCTATGCACATCTAGAAAATCAAACTAACATTACTACAAGCTTGACTATTATCAATGATTATCCATTAACAACCTATATTTTTAATTATACATTACATTTTTAAATGAACTACACAATCACAATACCTCAATCAAGAACAGAAATATATATACATATAACAAAATTGACCTTAAAATCCATATCAATGAAATTATTCATATCTATATCATATCCCCCTTTAAATGTAAAAGAACATTTATAAACAATATCTGGGAATATGGACGTAGTTATTTCTCTCCAAACTTCTTCCTGCTGTATAGGGGCGCAGTTAATCAGGTCTTTCATGGTATAACCTGTCTGCCAGGTTCATCTCAGTCGGCAGTTGAGTGAAGAAAATTTTTGAGGGTGTTCACAGAAACCTTTCAGGAGGGTGTGGTCTATCATACCATATTGGGATAGAAGCAATCCACAGGGTCTCATTCTCTGTGAAAACAAAAGAAGAACCTCCTTTCCAAAGTATCATATCCTTAGATCCAAATTCAGAAGTCAAGGTATTTTCAACATATCTATCTTGGATTAGTTTAATAAAATGCTGATTGACAGAATACAGACAATTCTCCCGCACCAGAGAAGGCAAACGAGGGGTGGAAGCAGGGACTTGGAATAATAAGTAAGAAAACAAAGAAAAAACAAAACTCTTTTCACTAATTACTCATGTATCTTTGGTTAAAGTGATCTGCAATTTCATTATTTTTTCCTTTAAACATTTTTTTTTCTTCCTTAAGGTTAAATTAATCTCCTTATGTTTACATCAAACATTTCTAGTAGACATCTAGCCTTGATTTCATGTATTGTCTATAATGAATAATGCAGTAATGAACACCTACAGGCAGCTTTGTATTTCTGTATTCCTGTTAAGGTACATTGTAGAATAGCGGTTATGTACATTGTGTTTTTAACTTTTGTTTTCTGAGGCCTTCAATACTGACTTCGGTAGTTACTGCCAAAACAGTCCTGGGCAAAATGAGAATACTGGACATCCCACAATATCTACTTTTGAATTTTATTACTGAATCATAGTAATAAAATCAGCATGCTGCTGCGCAAAGAGGCACATAAACAATAAAAGAAATTGTGTGAACAACAATAAATCATGCATCTATCCATTGTTTTTAATAAGTGTGTCAAAACCCATATTTTATGATTTTTTTCAGAGAAAAGAAAAACAATATAGAGTTACTGGAAAAATAATACATGCATATAGAAAAGCATAACCTGTGTTTCATTGTTCGTATAGTGATATAACTGAAGTTGATTTCTATTCATTGAGAATTTGGTATGATTCCATACCTAACAAAATGATGAAGATGTATTTTCAACATACTGATTTTATTCTTTTAATATGCACTAATAAATAAAAGTACCTTCTCATATTATGGTTTTATTCTTGACTTTTGAGGACACTTATGCAATGTTTTAGAATGACGCTACTAATTTACATTTTACAACGATTTTTCCTTTTTATTTGTACTTAGCTAATGGTTAAAAATACTTATTCTTCTTATTATATTTTGTTGTTCATTTGTATATCTTGTTTTAGAAACGTGAATTGAGGAGCAGAGAAGTTGGCTCAATTGATAAAGAGTACTTTTGATGCAAGTCTGATGTTTTAAGTTCATATCCTTAGAACCCACATAAAATGTAAGAGCCGAACATAGTCATACTGGTACCTGCAATCCCATCATAACCTCACAGAGACAGGAGAAGCAGGGGAGAGGTGACATTCTCATGGTAGCTAACCTTGTGTACCAAGAGTAAACAGGATGCAGTTTCAAGGGTTAACATGAAGGCTAACTCCTGAAGTATTTTTCTATATTGTATCTGTTTATGGCAAACATTCAGCTGTACTCACAATACAAAAATAGACACACATACACTAACATAAAACAAGAAATATGTATTGGGCTTGGCCTCATTCTTAAAACTTAATAATATTTTTCTCTGTCAGTTCTCCTGAATATTTATTCTTGCTTGTTTTTCTGTTTCTGGCACATATTCTTATTTTACCCATATTTTAATTAGCCACATTAATTTAATTAAGGAAAAGAAAGTTGAATATTTGTTTTGTAATGATTATTGTGACTCACTTAAGTATGCAAATTTTTGTCTTGGCTCATTATCTAAATGTAGTCACAGTTATATTTTTCATAAAATGATATACTATTTTATCGGTATTGAATATTTGTGCACAGTTAGGTGTTATTGTACAATCAAAGTACCTAAACTTCTCTGAAATAACTTTTCTGCTTGTGTTGATGTATAAACAGTAGGTTGTATTTAATTTTTGTTTCGTCCATACTTCTTCAAATAGTAGTCAGGTAAAAGTCCCACAGGCATGATTGTATACCAATCTTATGGACGCAACTATTCAACTGACATTATAACTTCTAGGGTGTGTCAAACTGACAATAAAATTTTACCAAAATATTATGGGTACAGTCAAATTCAGTGCAATTTAGATTCATATAATCTTATGTCTTTCTTTTGATTAACACATACTAATTATAAATTATGGTATATAGTGTGATATTTAAATACATCGATGCACTGTGTACATAAAGTTATGGTAAATAGGATACATGCTTTAAACATTTGAGGTTTACTATTCTAGCTATTATGACTTATAGAATCTGTTTATAAACTATAAATAACTCACTGATGATCCTGAATGAAAATACTTATTCTAAGTGTGCGTAGATTGCTGTTATCTAATTTCGATATATTCTCTTCATTCTACTGGGCCTATTCCTGCTGTTATCTTGCTTTAAATTTTCTGAAAGAATCAAGTACAAGTCTTTAGTTTTTCTGTGTTTCTTCCTTTTGGTGTTTGTGTCAATGTGCATGTATGTGTGTGTGAATGTGTGCGTGTGTGCACATATGTGTGCATATGTATGTGAAGATCCACAATCACAAGGAAAGATTTGTTTCTGAAGATTTCATCTGTCACGGTTGACCTCAATGAAAAGGCAGGATTCTCACTTCCAGGGAACATTCTGAATTAGGCTGTGTAGTCAGCAGGTGCAGTAGACCTAGCTGCTGCTCTCTGATCCCAGTGTGATGATCACAGGCAAGCTAGCCTTACACCCACTGCTTTGTTAAAATTCTCAGTTGTTAGTGAGGAGGAAACTAGAGTTCTCCAGTTCATGTAATAATTTGATTGCTAGTTAATCCATCACCCCCAGCCGTTTTTTCCCTGTTTTACAGATTTTCCTTGAACTTTTATTAAACTTTCTCTGTTATAAACCACAAATTTAAAGAGAATTAAGCATTTTATATAAGACTCAAGGTAACATAATCTTAAGACTTAAGGTGAACATAATCTGAAATTTATAAATATTATCAAAATTAGGAAGAAATGCATATGAATTAGGTATTAGGAAAATACAACACAGTATTGATCAAATAGAAAAAGTAAATTTTTATCACCAACTCAATTGAAACAGTGAATAAAATGTCTAACATATCATCGAGCAATATGACCCAGCTATTGAAAAGCCATTTATTATTTCCTGATTAACAAAACAAATTATAATTCTTTGATTTACAAAAATGACTTTTCATGATGGTTTGGAACGGCTAGTGTAATTTGTCCTTCTTTTCCAAATATGAAAATTCTAGTCAAACCGATACTATAACAATATTTTTTGTAAGAAATGTATTAAAACCCAGAAAGCCATGTTAATATCGAATGAAATATAAGTACCCTGCTATAGAGGAGACCAAGAATAATTATGTGCCCATTTACTCATTTGAATCCTGGCTCTATCTCTCCTGGAAAACCTGTGTAAATGCTGAAGTAACCTAAGTCGTTAATGTCTTCCTGTGACAGCTAACATTCATTAAATTCCAATTACTCAGGCTTTAGATCTCTAAATTATAATCACTGACACCTTGAAATTAGTTACAATACACCAGTTATGCCAGGAACATTTGTTGAAGATGCTTCTTTTTTCCCTCTGTGTAATTTTAGCTTCTTTGTCAAAATCAGGTGTTCATAAGTATGTGGATTAATATCCAGGTTTTCGAATTGATCGCATTGGTCAAGTTCTTTGTTCCTTAATGGTACAGGATTGTTTAGACTGTCCTGTTTTTTTGTTTTGTTTTGTTTTTCCATGTGAAGTTGATTATTGTTCTTTCAAGGTCTGTGAAGAATTGTATGAGGATTTTGATGGTGATTACATTGAAGTTATAGATTGTTTTTGAGAGTATTGACATTTCTTTATGTTGAGCCTACCTATCCAAAAACATGGGAGATCTTTCCATTTCTGTTATCTTATTCAATTGCTTTTTTCATAAACTTAAATTTATTGTCAATATTTTCTGGGCCTTTTTGTTCCTTGGGCAGCAGAGGAGAGGGTGCCTGAACTGACCTTGTCCCATAGTCACACTGATGAACATTTTGCATATCACCATAGAATCTTCATCTGGCGATGGATGGAGATAGAGACAGAGACCCACATTGGAGCACTGGACTTAGCTCCCAAAGTCCAAATGAGGAGCAGAAGGAGGGAGAACATAAAGGAAGTCAGGATCATGAGGGGTGCGTTCACCCACTGAGACAGTGGGACTGATCTATGGGAGCTCACCAAGCCCAGCTGGACTGGGAGTGATGAAGCATGTGATCAAACCGCACTCTCTGAATGTGGCTGTCAATGAAGGCTGACTGAGAAGTCAAGGACAATGGTACTGGGTTTTTATTCTACTGCATGGACTGACTTTGTGGAAGCCTGATTTGTTTGGATGTTCACCTTTATAGACCTGTATGGAGGGGGGAGGACCTTGGACTTCCCACGGTGCAGGGAACCCTGACTGCTCTTAGGACTGAAGAGGGAGGGGGAGGTTGGGAGGGGGAGAGAAAAGGGAGGTGGGGAGGAGGTGAAAATTTTTAATAAATAAATAAACTAATTAATTAAAAAATTATTGTCAAATAGCTCTTTTACTTCTTTAGTTAGTGTTACCCCAAGATATTTTATATTATTTGTGGCTATTGTGAAATGTGATATTATTCTGATTTTCCCTTCAGCCCATCTGAAAATAATGAAAGCTTTATTTCTTCCTTTCCAATTTGAATCACCCAATATCCTTTTGTTGGTTATTGCTATAGCTAGAACTTCAAGAACTATTTGAAAAAAAATATAAGTGATTGAACAACTTTGTCTTGTTCTTGATTTTAGTGGTATCACTTTGAGTTTCTCTCCATTTAATTTGATGTTGGCTGTCAGCTTGCTATATATTAATTTTATTATGGTTAGATGTGTTTACTGTGTCCTGATCTCTTCAAGATCTTTATCAGAAAGGGGTGTTGGATTTTATCGAATAGTTTTCAACATCTAATGAGATGTTTATATGTTTTTTTGTTTCATATTATTTATATAATGAATTACATTGATAGATTTTCATATGTTGAATCAACCCTGCACTCAGGAATGAAGCTGACTTGATCATGGTGGATAATTTTTTGATGTGTTCTTGGATTTGGACTGTCAGTATTTTACTGAATATTTTTGCATCCATGCTTATGAATGAGATTGGACTGTAATGTTCTTTCTTGGTTGAGTCTTTGTGTGGTTTTTGCTATCAGGGTAACTGCAGCTTCATAAAAAGAGTTTGGCTGTGTTCCTTCTGTTTCTGTTATGTGGAACATTTTGAGGCGTTTAGGTATTAGCTCTTCTTGAAAGTTCTGGTAGAGTTATGCAATAAAACCTTTCAGCTCTGGAAAATTTTGTTTGTGACGTTTTTGATGACAATTTCTATTTCCTTGAAGTTTATAGGTCTATTTAATTTAATTTAATCACTTGTTCTTGATTGAATTTTGGTATGTGGTACCTATTTAGAAAACTGTCAATTTCTTTTATGTTTTTAATTTTGTGGAGTACAGGCTTTTGTAGTATGACCTAAAGACTTGTGAATTTCCTCAGTGTCTGTTGTTATGTCTCCCTTGAATTCTGATTTTGTTAATTTGGGTATTCTCTTTCTGCCTTTTGATTAGTTTGGATAAGAGTTTGTCTATCCTGTTGATTTTCTCAAAGAAGCAGCTCTTTGTCTCATTGATTCTGTGTATTGTTTTCTTTGTTTCCACTTTATTTTTTCAGTTCCAATTTGATTATCTCCTGTCTTAAACTTTTCCTGGGTGGGTCTGCTTCTCTTTTTCTAGAGCTTTCAGGTGTGTTGTTAAGTGACTGATGTGAGTTTTCTCAACCTTCTTTATGTGGGCACTTAGTGCTATGCACTTTCCTTTTAGCACTGCTTCTATAGTGTCCCATAGGTTTGGGTACATTCTGCCTTCATTTTTGTTGAATTCTAGAAAGTCTTTAATTTCTTTCTTTCTTTCTTTCTTTCTTTCTTTCTTTCTTTCTTTCTTTCTTTCTTTCTTTCTTTCTTTCTTTCTTTCTTTCTTTCTCTTTTACCCAGTGATGGTTCAATCGTTCACTATTCAATTTCCCTTAGTTTGTAGGCTTTCTGAGAGTAGTGTTGTTGTTAAATTCTAACTTTAAACCATGGTGATCTGATAAGTTACAGGGGGTAACTCCATCTTTTTTTGGATCTGTGGAGGTTTGCTTTGTTCCTGAGAATATGGTCAGTTTTAGAGAAGGCTCCCTGAGGTACTGAGAAGAAGGAATATACTTTTGAGCTTGATGAAATGTTCTATGTAATTCTGCTAAGTTCATTTGATTCATAACATCTGTTAGTTCTCTTATTTCTGTGTTACATTCCTGTCTAATTGACCTGTCCATTGGTGAGAGTGGAGTGTTGAAGTCTCCTACTATTAGCCTGTGTGGTTTGATGTGACATTTAAACTTTAGTAATGTTTCTTTTACATATATGGGTGCTCTTGTATTAGGGGCATAGTTGTTCAGGATTGAGACTTCATCTTGATGAATTATTCCTATTATGAATGTAAAGTGTCCTACTCCATCTCTTCTGATTAATTTTAGTTTTAAATCTTTTTGTTAGATATTAGGATAGCTACACCTGCTTGTTTCTTAGGTCCATTTGATTGCAAAACTTCTTCTCAACCCTTTCCTCTGAAGTAATGTCTGTCTTTGAGGTTGAGTTATGTTTCTTGTATACAGCAGAAGGCTGTATCCTGTTTTTGTATCCATTCTCTTAGTCTGTGTGTTTTTGTAGGTGAATTGAGATCACTGATATTAAGAGATATTAATGACCAGTGGTTGTTAAATGCTCTTACTTTTCAGTTGTAGTGTTTGTGTGTTTCACTTCTTTGGGTTTTGATTATGAGAGGTTATGTGTTGGCTGTGTTTTTGTGGGGGCAGTTAGCTTCCTTGGGTTGAAGTTTTCCTTCTAGTACTTTCTGTAGGGCTGTGTTTGTGGATACATATTGTTTAAATCTTGTTTTGTCACAGAATATCTTGTTTTTTCCATCGGTGGAGATTAAAAGCTTCGCTGGGTATAGTACTCTGGGCTTTCATCTATGGTCTCTTAGTGTCTACAGCACATCTATTCAGGACCTTCTGGCTTTCATGGTTTCCATTGAGAAGTCAGGTGTTATTCTGATAGGTCTACCCTTATATGTTACTTAATATATTTTTTGCCGCTTTTAACATTCTATCTTTATTCTGTTTTGCATTTTGATGATTATATGACAAATATACTTTTATTTTATTCAGTCTATTTGGTGTTCTGTAAGATTCTTGTACCTTCAAATGGATATTCTTCTTTAGGTTGGGAGAATTTTCTTCTACAATATTGTTGAATATATTTTCTGTGTAGTTGAGCTGGAATTCTTCTCCTTCTTTCCCTATTATTCTTAGTTTCGTCTTGTCATGGTGTCCCAGAATTCCTGGGTGTTTTGTGTTAAGAATTTGTTTGATTTAATGTTTTCTTTGACCAATGTATCTATTTCGTCTACCATATCTTCAAATCCTGAAATTCTTTCTTCTGTCTCTCGTATTCTGTTGGTTATACTTACCTCTGTATATAAAATAAACTCCAATTTTTATGTGTATGTTGCAGGAGATTTTCTATTTTGCTTTTTTAAATCAGGTGATGTTATAATTTTACATGAATTCACAATGAAAAACAAACCCTGTTTATTCATACTTCAAATGCTATGATCATTAGCTTATATTCTGGACTGTAATACTTATTTGTGTTACTATAGTAATAGAGTAAATCTTTTGTTATTAAAACCAATTGTTTGGTATCTAAATATGTGATTATCTTATATAAATAATAACTATGCATATATAAATAAGTGTGTATTTATTAGAATATGACATTGAAATCTAGTATCATTTACATGTTATCCATCTGATATTTTATATTCCATTTGGATTTTAACAAGCTCTAAATTTTCTAATATTATTTTGTGCAATGTCAGCTTATCCTTACAGGATTAGATAAGCTCCAATAACAAATGATGTATTAGTTTCTGACCATATAGGTCAGGAATAAATTAGGGCTAAGGAAACTTCCACTTAAAAGAACTAAATAATGTGCTTCATAGACAATGGGAGCTTCTGATCTTAGTCACAAGTGTAGATATACATTATTTTAGAACAAAATCACTCATAGAAAAAATAAGCTAATTTTCAAGTTCTTTACCAATAATGACTTGTTTTAAAGCAGAGGTGTTTTTTGAATAACATTTAGATCAATTAGACAGTTGCAACTGTATCCTTGAATTCCTTTAAAAATGCCAAGTAAATTTGAAGGCAAACTGGTAGTCTATAGTACCAATTCGGCCCTTACACTTCTTCTAGTAAATAATGGCTTTGTGTGAACTGAGCAGGTCTATTAAGTAATGTGCTTTCTGAGAGAGGGGTCATGTCAGAAAGAACCCCAGGATGCAGCAATGAGAGGAGCTTGGACTACTCAGATCAGAGTGTTAAAACTGCCTTCATTCATAGCAGTGAAGATAAAATATTATTTAAAAATTTTTAAAAAATTGGAAAACAAATACATAAGTATCTCAGATGTTCATTTTTCAGAGGAAATAATGCTTTTGGAAGAAAGCTGAAGAAGTTCATTGTTCTGAGGTCTACAATATGGTGTATATGAATGGTTAATATGTGATGGAAAATGCCCTCTATGTGTTAAGTCATGTATGTTCAAAGGAGCCATGGAATGTGTTACTATGAATATGCATGTACATTATATATATATATATCCTATAATATTTTAATATATAACATCTATATTAAATTTACTTATAGATGCTTTATATTATTATCCAAAAATACCAATGGGACACTTGAAACTCAGTTTGAGTTCCTCATTAATTGGGTCTACATTGTCCAGTTCAAATAATTCTTCTGCTTTACCTGCATTTACTTTCATCATTCCATGGACTCTAGACTACTGATCAATATAGAGAACTGAATATTCGTGTCCTCATATGTAAAATGAATTGCTATAGCAATATAATTTCTAATGCCTTTCTAAATAACCATGATTAGATTCATTAAAATTCTTTCTTTGTTTTTTAGATTTTTAAAAAATACAAATCAAAATTCCCACTCCCTTACCTCCTCCCATTCCCTCCACACATACTTCCACCCCACTCCCATCCAATCCTCAGAGAGGATAATGCACATTACTTTGTGGAATGTCCAAGACCTTTCCTACTATATGTAGATTGAGCAAGATATACATCCAAAGAGAATAAGATCTCAAAAATCCATTACAAGCAGTAGGGATAAATCCTGGTGCCACAGCCAGTGGCTCCTCAGCCTGCCCCAGCAATTCATCTGTCAAACACATTCAGAGGGACTAGTTTGGTCCCATGCTTGTTCCTTCCCAGTCTGGCTGGAGTTGGTGAGCTCTGATTAAATCAAGTAAAATGTTTCAGAGGGTGAACCCATCACCATCATTGTCTTGACCTCTTTGCTTATATTCTCCTTCCTTCTACTCTTCAACTAGACTTTGAGAGCACATTCCAGTGCTCCATTATGAATCTCTGCTTCTGTTTCCATTTTTTTTTATTGTTGCACTCAGTGTCTGTGCTACTGGGATTATATTTAGGAAGTGGTCTCCTGTGCCAATTCATTGAAGATGATCATATAGTCTTTTTCTTTCAGTTTATTTATAAGATGGATTACATTGATAGATTTTCATATACTGAGCCATCATTGCATCTATGGGATGAAGCTGACTTGATCATGGTGGATGATTGTTTTTATGTGTTCTTGGATTTGGTTTGCCAGTATTTTACTGAATATTTCTGCATCCATGTTCAGGAGTGAGATTGGCCTGTCATTTTCTTTTTGGTTGAGTTTTTGTGTGGATTTGGTTTTCATCTCCATTTATAGTATATGGGATCATGACCAACATGGTCCAGTATTTTAAAGGCTATTGGCTGAAGAAGTTCACCCAGCACCTCCTTCCACTTTTGTCTAAATAACAGAGTTCAAAGTTTGATACAAAACTATATAAAATAAGAATGAATATCAAGTATTGTCCAAGGAAAAGAAGAGACAAAACATATGTAAAATTAGAATAACAACTAGCATGAACAAAATCAAGAAAGAAACATATGCCAAATGTTTCTATAGTTATCCTATCCTAACGAGTGTAAGTCTTATATTAAAAATGACTTTGCTACTTCATGAAAAAAAGTCACTGTGACTACCTAGTCTTCAACCTCATCAAAGGCCTAAGAAGGAAAATAATATTACTTGAGTAAAGAGGTAGTACAATCAAGCAGCTTCCAAAAGTGTACGAACTGACAGAGACAACCTGAGCAAACACCCAAAGTCTAATTTTCAATGTTGGGGAAACCAATTTTGGATAAGGTCTGGAGTAACTGACAGACCATTTCCAGAGGCAGGAAATTTTGAAAAAGCATCTTACCCTGCCTTTGCAAGGTTTGACTGTCTTTTCACTTGTATTCTGTTTGTCTAGTCTGGACACCATGCATTTTGTCAGTAGTGCAGGCAGGGGCAGTTCTTTGCCCCAAAACTAGTTTTGCTAAAAAGAAAACAAGCTCCAAGTGGAGTGTCCTCAGTGCCCAACATTCTCTCTAGAACAGATTGGTACTGCCAGGAGCAATTGTGACTCATGTCCACATAATCCTAAATTGTTTAAATGTCATATTCTACAGTTCTTTGAAGGGTTTTAAGATTAACTGTCCATACAGAATACAATCATGAGGCAACTAAAGAGCCTGATTAGTCTAACTATAAGTATGACAAACATGGATGACTATTAACCTGCAATTCTTAATATCTATATAGCTTAAAGACTAAGGCTTCATAATAAAAATTAAACAATCTTTAAACAAATGTGCAGCAAATGAGGACAATGACCTCAAATTGTAAACAATACATAAGTATCTTGATCACAGATAGAATTGTATAGTGAAATAAGATAAATATATCCTAAAATTGCATCAGTATACAAAATATCTTAAGAAATAGAAATATCCATGCAATAAATATGACAAAAATAACTGTATAGGCGCAAAGATATAGAAATAGAAGTATATTCAGTATAACAAATATAATTTGAATTTGTATCAATATACAAGAATGTATACCTATTTAAATTGTCTATAAATAATAATTCACAAGTATTCTCACTATTACTCAGTGTTATTATTAATGTGAGGAAGCTCACACTAATCTACCTATTATCCCATAACATCCATTCCCCTTTTTTTCAAGAGAAAATACTAAGCCTACATCATTTCCACCCTCAACAATATACCAGTTATAACCACTAATAATGACCCTAGGTCTGAGGGTAGACTTAGTTGGTAGAGGAGATGTAGTTTTCTAGAATTACTTCCAGCTCTCTTGGGGGTGATGTTATTTCTATGAGATTTTGTAAAAACTAAAATAATGGTTAAGTTTCAAGATTACTGTCTGATATAATAGCAGATAGTCTCTGATTAGTCAGTATAGTTTTTCTGACATTGTTTTTTGAAGTTTTTGCCAGAACATTGTACAAAGGTGCACCATCTCAGCTAGCCATTGCCTTTAAGCACATCGTCAATAACTTTTAAAATACCAGCCACTTTGTGCACAGTCTCGTGTACTATAACTGCAGAAGAAAAGTGTGCATGGAACTCTTAGTTGCTGGATTTTCTCCAGTTCCAAGTGCATGCAGAGAACTCTGGATCATTACTATTTCTGAGAGTTTATCTCTTAATAAAGAGACCTTTGTTATACTCCATTCCAGGCTATTTTGGAACTCTTTTGTGCACCAACAAAATGGTGCCCACTCCCTGGGACATGGATCCATATAAGACCTTAAAAAATCATTTTTAAAAAGAGGGCTTCTAGACCCATAAAAATGGGAGCCAAACACAACTTCTTGGTAGTCATTTTTTTTTTTTCAGATAGGCTGCAAGCTAGGCACGGCTCTTTTAAGAAATGGCTTCCTGGTTCATACCAGAAGCCTCAATGGCTCTGACTCTTTTGGTAGGTCCTCCTACAGAGTATTTAGGATTTCTGAACAGGGCCCATGGTTCTGGGGTAGCGAGCATGGCTCACAGAGCTAGCAGTGAATGAACCTCCAGCGTGTTGGACTGGGCAGAGTCAAAAGACAGAGCAACCTTAAACCTAGTTACTCCACTTAGCCTTTAAGAAGTATTTCTGGTCAGAAAATGATTATAAATATTAAAAACAGTAATATTTTTACTGTTAAATCTGTTAAAAACAGATTCAGACAAAAATGTAGACCTCTAAATGTGTCATAGATTAAAGAAGTAAAGACAGTAACATAGATTTTATGAGTAAAGAGTAAAAAAAAAATAAGTCACATAAAGATGGAATATACACAGAGTCTGGATATGTATACTTTTCTATTTTCTTTGAAATTGTTGACTGTTAATGAAGTAACTGAAGACATTTCATTGTGCTAATCTAAACCAAATAAAGGTATATTGACTTCAAAATTTGAGTCTCCATTTACATAAGACCTAAGGAGACAGAAATTCAAGGCATTCAGTCTGAGGACTTGTAGAACAGGATAGACCATTCATTCTGAGGATTTGTGGAGACAGAATCTTGCTCCCTTTGGTTTAAGATTTGATAAAGACTGGGAAAGGGAGCTGTATGTAAGAGGAGTTGGGAAAGGGAGAAGATATAATCAAAACACACTGTATGTGATTCTCAAAGGATTAATAATGAATGAAAAACAGAAAGAAACAAAGAACTCTGGTTAAACATAAAATTATTTACATTTTTATTTTTTTATTCATTTTATATACCAACCACATTTACCCCTCCTTCCTCTCCTCAAACTCCCCCCAAATCTTCTTCCCAACCCATAACCCCAACCACTAAGTTGAGGCAGACTCTCCCACTGCAGGCTGAACAGGGCATCCCACCACAGGGAAGAGACTCAAAAAGCCAGCTCTTGCACCAGGAATAGATTCTGATCCCACTGCCAGAAACCCTGCAAACAGACCAAGATTCACAACTATCATCATATAGCATGTCTTTGATTCTTAAATTATATGATTATAAATAATTCTATGTGACAGGAAGAAAAGTAAGAGTGCTTCTTCTTTATAGTGCACCACTGACATGATAGAAACAATACATTTGAAAACTTTTTTGAACTTCTGCTGATAACTGACCAGAAAATTTTATTATGTACTATCAAAGTTATTATGATTTAAGAAAGATATTACTTTGGCATGATTAAGAACTCCAAAATAATACGTTGTTTTTTTATTATGAAAGGACTAAGACGTGGCTCATTATTGTAATATGGAAAGATAGTTACTGAAAAGAAGTAATAAAATATCTTCTTTAATTAGGAATGTAATATATATAGGAATTGGCCTATAGCACATGATATTTATGATCATGTTTTAATGTAAAGAATTTTACGAGTTTACGTTGATATACCTAAAATTGTGTTAAATAAGTTTTTAAAGAGTTCCTTCCCTTTCTAGGTCAATGTGAAGTGACTCATAAATCCAGTTGTCATCAGTTCAACTAGTGACACTATAATACCTATTTCAGTGTGTTATGTCTCATATAATAAGCATCAGAGAGGAAAAGACACAAACTAAAACCCTAGAAGGAGTTACCCAATATTTCTTCAAAAAAAATGAAGAAATATCCAATGCTGCTCTTCTGACTCTTGTCCCCAGAGGTGGAAAGAAATTACTGAGGGTAGAAGTCCATCAAGCCTGATTGATTGCATCTCATGGTCATTGCTGTACAACACTCCTAGCACTAGAGGTCACGTTGTTCATTATGAGAAATTAATAGAGAGATACTCATTTTTCCATAAATCTAATTCTTGTCGCAGGTGCCTGTGGAAACAGATTGCTACTTTCATTATAAAGCATAAAGCACTTTCCTAGTAAGATCTATGATAAACCTCAGTGTCTATGGTCAAATAGAAAAGAGTGAGTGTGAACATCAAAAATTAAACAAGCATTTGAAAGGAAAAAAAGAAAACTCTCCAAAAAATCTCAAGTGAAAGGTTATTTTCATGTAGAGATTAAATAAAGTGACAGGTGAAATATGACAAAGGGAAATTTTATAAATCAATTAACATATAAATTGTATCATAAAAGTAATTTTAATGTACAACATAAATAAATTGAAGATTTGTAGGCTTTGTGAAGAGTTTTAAAGGAAAATTAAAGTAAATGGTAGAAATAATGGCAATTGATACTGTTTATATTCTTTTCATAGTTATTTTTCCTTCTCTTGGAAATATATTTTTATATACTATATCCTAATTATGATTTCCCTTCCCCCTATTTTTCCAAGTTCCTTCCCACTTTTCCTCCCATTTGAATTTATCCCTTCTGTCTCTAATTAGAAAACAAGCAGGCTTCTATATTATAATTGAAACAAATAATAAGATAGAAAAAACTAACAAATGGGAATAAGACAAAATAAACAGAAAGAAAGAAAACCAATAAAGACACAATGAATATATACACAAAAACCCCACTTATTTGCATATTTAGAACTCTGATAAAACACACTAAACTGGAAATATAGACTTTCTGCTACTATCAAGGAAAGAACTGATTCTGAGCATAGCATGTTAGAAACCATCTTGAATTGTATGTATCATGCAGTTAAATTAAAACAACCTAACAATATTTTAAGCTTCATTTTATTTATCCCCAGAACAGACTTTATATTATATAAGATTTGTGAAAAATGGGATTTAAAAAGCATGGAAACTTTTGCCTCTCTGATGTAGTATAAACTGCTGATTTAGGACAGTCTTTGTATTAGTTGTGTAACTACTGAGCATAGAGAGAATTCTATCAGGCTCTAAAGGAGAGTTCCAAACTCATGACCACACACATAGCTCTGGGTAGAGTTAGTGAGGCCCAAAACAAAAGAAAAAGTAAGGAATATGGGAAGGGGATTGGTAAGGAAGATGAGAGGCAACTAAGGAGGCCACAGGAGTATTAGAGCTTCTTACCAGCTCCTTATATATCAGGAAAATAAGAATGAAATGTGAACTTGTCAAAGTATAAATTCAAAGAAGTTACTTTATAAAAGATGTGGGTATGATTATGCATAGAGAAGATGCAATGATTATGCATAGAGAAGATGCAAAAAAGTTTAAATTACCTCTTATTGTTTTGAAGCAGAATGGGAAAAGATCTTTACTAACTCCACATCAGACAGAGGTATGATCTCCAAAATATACAAAGAACTCAAGAAATTGGTTATCAAAAGTACAAATAATCCAATAAAAAATTTAGTACAGACCTTAACAGAGAACTCTCAACAGAGGAATCTGAAATGGCTAAAAGACAATTAAGGAAATGTTTAACATTCTTAGTCACCAGAGAAATGCAAATTAAAACAACTCATCTTACACCTGTAAGAATGGCCAAGATCAAAAACAGTGATGACAACTTATGCTGGAGAGGTTGTGAGGAAAAGGGAACACTTCTGCATTGCTGGTGGAAATGCAAACTGGTCCAACCCCTTTGGATGCCAGTGTGGCGTTTTCTCATAAAATTAAGAAATAGCCTTTCTTAAGACCCATTAATACCACGTTTGGGTATATATCCAAAGGATGCTCAATCGTGCCACAGGACATGTGCTCAACTATGTTCATAGCAGCTTTGTTTGTGATAGCCAGAACCTGGAAACAACCTAAATGCCCCTTGACTAAAGAATGGATAAGGAAAATGTGGTACCTTTACACAATGGAGTACTACACAGCAGAAAAAAATAACGACATCTTGAAATTTGCAGGAAAATGGATGGAACTAGAAAACATCATTTTGAGAGATCCAGACACAGAACGACAATTATCACATGTACTCACTCATATGTGGTTTTTAAACATAAAGTAAAGAAAGACAGCCTACAAACCACAATGCCTGAAAACGTAGACAACAATGAGGACATTAAGAGAGACTTAAATAGATCTAATCTACACGAGAAGTAGAAAAAGACAAGATCTCCTGAGTAAATTGGGAGCATGAGAACCTTGGGAGAAGGTTGAAGGGGAGGGGAGAGATAGAGAGGGGAGCAGAGAAAAAATGTAGAGCTCAATAAAAATCAATAAAAAAAGATTCTTCATGAGGTTTTGACTCAAGCATATATTGCCTGAGGATAAACTAAGGGAAAGACACAAGATATATTATATTACTCTTCTAACAATTCCTTAGGCAGAGTGCATTTAAACTGATGTCTTCTATTTCATCAGTAATTATGTTCACTATTCTGTGACAGAACTCAGAAAGCTAGTTATCTCAAGCTATAACATGGCATCCCTCATCAGCTTCATCCTTTCTATTTCCTGTGAGAGTAATCAATATTTATTTTCTACCTTCTTGAGACCAATGTTTTAGATTCTACTGAAGATCTAAATCATCTGGTGAATGGTCTTCTATACCCAAATGACTTCACTTCATGTCCTCCAAGTGCATTTACCTTGTTACTAACCATACTTGTATAGTATGTATTGTATAGTATACAATCACTGAATACAAACACTAAATTTTCTTTATTAACTTGAATGATGTCAACATGAATCTCCATCTTGGCTACTGAGAACAGTGATACAGCAAACATGAAAATTTATATTTCATTTTATGACCTCCACATACAAGCACATACATACACACACGCACACACACACACACACACACACACTCGTGCATATACTTCATATTTACAAAGAAGAATGGATAATTAAATACGCCATATATACATAATAAAATACTATTCAACTGTACAGAATAAAAGAAATAATAATATTTAAAGGTAAATGGATGATGCCCAGAAAAGTTCATTTTGAGTGAGGCAAGTCAGATTAGAAATACAAACACCATACATTCTCTGTCATCTTCAGTTCCTAGTTCTAAATTTTTATACCTGAGTATAGACCATTTCAAATTTGAAATACTTAGAAGTTCCAGTGCACAAAGTGATTTGATTCACAAGTCATTTTGGTGATTGTTTCACCATGACTGTTATTACCAAAAAACATGTTATTAAAATACAGAGTTTTAATAAATGTGAGTCTACTGTTCTTGTACGTTACACAAACTAAATATTGAAATGAGCAAATTGGTTCAAAATGGTTTTCAAATAGATACAAATCTATCATAAGAGTTTGAAATCATTGTATTTTTATTATCAGATTAATCAATTCTGATAAGGGTGAGAGCCAGTGAGAGTGTCTAATGTGTACAGCCTATCAGGAGTGTAACACTGTTTTGTGGCTAGGAGTGAGCAGGGAACTCTCATGTTGTGGCTTCATCATCTTAAGCACTAAAATGTACTCAGCCATGGACAGATGATGGGGTTTTATTTCTTATACTACAATTTCATAGCCATGCCTCTGTCATCTTTAGGACCAAGTTAACTTTCACTGGGCTAATCCAACTACTATAGTTTCACGTTTGGGAACTCTAATTTGTACTCCTGTTGGAACAGAAAAAAAAGAAAGTTAAAAATAAATCTTAGCCAATGTTATGTTGAAGGAGGTTATACAGATATATGGTGCCTATTATCAAAATTTTGTTCTTTTTTATTTAATGTATATTGGCAGAGTTGAAAAATACAACAATTATATACATCTTTGTGAAAATTATGATGGACTTATCTATGTATTCAGCTTATATATTTGACCTACTTTTGGTCAATTCCCTACTATTACAAATCGCAGAGTTTCCATTTATAGTTAGGCACTCACCAGGCCAGGTTGCTAAGGAGAAGTTCCCCTGTGTGTAATATTGTACGTCTGAAAATGAAAGTACTGACTTAAAATTTTTTAATTGATACCTGACATTTCATGTTGATTTTATATTTCTGTTGAATAGTTTCCACACTTATCAAATTAAATATCATATACCGAGTACATTTGAGAACATACACATGTATGTGTGTGTATATATATATGTATATATATATACATGAATATGATATAGTTATATCTTGATAGCACAGGTTTCAGATCAGTTAGTTAGGAATAAATTATTATGAGTGCACCATTACTACACTTTTAATATTTTCTCCAATATTTTCTGAAGTTTATATTCCTATTGGAATTATATCATCCTAGAATTAGTTGAATTAGTTGTCAGTGTTTGTTTCCTAAGGCATGAGAACATTGCTGTTAGTTGGTTCTAGTACTTAGAGATCTCTGGTGACTGCTTCAGAGTCTTTATGGAAGAACCATTATTTAAATAAATAACCAGTGTAACAATTCTTTGTCTTAGGATTATGCTAATATTTCTGGAACACAAGTTAAGCATAAATAAATATCATTTACCTTCCTCAAAAGGAAAGTTTCTGAACTGTTGATGTTAGATTCTGTAGTCTTGGAAACACTCATTACTTACTTATTAACATGTTTAACATTATAGTAGCATATTGTTAAACTAGAGTTGCAATTTCCTTAAATATACTGCTTGAGAGGGAAGATGAACAGTGTAATGATGGTAATTAGTCTATAAACACAAGTATTTGAAATATTTAATAATAAGAACCTTGCATTTTATTTTATTTATTCATTTTTATTGAGCATTTCAAAATACTTCAATAAGTAATGTTATGAAGTGTCCATTCTCTTTTGGGGATATATTTAACCTTATATGCTGTTTTTCAATATTTAAGCCAAGACTGGTCAGAGCATTTTTTTTAACATAGAGGGAAGTAGAGAAGAAGAAGGGGTGAGAGAGATTAAAGTAAGGTAGTTTAATTCTTAACAAAATATGCTTTTTAATCTTATTTTTTATTAAGTGCCTCTTAAAACTTGGCCTAATTTTCTCCAAGTATTTTTTGCTAAAAGGTAAATAAATAAAGAGAAAAAAAGAAAGAAAGAGAGAGAGAGAGAGAGGGAGGGAGGGAGGAAGGAAGGAAGAAAGGAAGGAAGGAAGGAAAAAAGCAAGCAAGAAAGGATTACCTGAAAAAGGCTGCAAAATAGATGTCTAACTGGCCTTACAATGAGGATTACTTTGATATAGTTCATATCAGTTCTCCTTTGTGGTATAACCACCAGTGCCTCTCATTATGCCTACTTTAATGGCTGGTATTTCAAATTGTTCTGTACACTATACTTTCTTCTTGAGCAAAGATGACCAGATTCAGAATATGTTATTATTTCCCAAACTTTTGTGACTAAAATTTTGCAAAACTTATTGTTAGCTCAGGTTCATTACACTAAGAAAGTTAGTAAAGTGTGATCAGTCTCACCAATATTTGTGGTATTTCTTACTTTTATTATTAATATTATAATATTGTTACATCACATCTTTCTTCCTTTACCTTTCTTTAAACCCTCCCATAGATTATGGCTTGTTCTGTTTCAAATCATGTCCTACTTTTTAATTAATTTTTGTTGTATGTGTGCATAACAGTATTAAAGTCAAAATATTGTAGCTTTCTCAAAATAGGGTAAATTATAGTAATTTAATTTCTCTAGCCCTGTGCATGAGAGCAGAGCATAAAGGGCTATGTTTCTCAGATCCTTTTCTCTGAATGCTGTTTGATTTTTCAATACTAACACTGAGGTCAACACTACAAATGGAGTGTATCATATTATCTAAATTGTTCATATTAGAGCCGAGAGGGATGGCAGCTATTCAGTGGTAACCTAAAGAAATTAGTGTAAATACAAAAATGAACTCCAATACAACACGAATCCTTTGTTTTTGTAAGTTTTGTCCTATAAAGAGAAAATAGTAAAGATAGGATTCAAAGTTCTTCTCTAATTTAGGCCAAGTGTATTTCAGTCTTAATTAGTTTTATGAACTACTACTACTAGTAGTTACAGCTTGAATATTGGTAATGTTCAACTACTTCTAGTTAAATAACATAGTGATCAGTACATAATTAAATAATTAAATAAGTTCTAGATAAATTACAGGAAAATTATTATGTCTTCAATGTTCCAGTTTATGAGCCATTGTTTAACCAAAGCTTTCCATATCCTCCAGGTGTCTGGATAGTATTTAGACACAGACAAAATTTATTGACAATAATTATTTTTAAATCAGAATATCTAAATATTTATTGTTTTCAATCTTCTTATTCTCTTTTCTTCTTAGGTAAATCGTGTATTATTTTACTCAAATGATGATATGAACATAGTTGAACAAATGCTTTTGTAGTATGTTTAGGCATCTTTTGGGTAATGTCCAAGAATAGTATTGCTGGCTCTTGGGGAAGGTTGATTCCTAATTTTCTGAGAAATCACCATACTCATTTCCAAAGTGGTTGTGCAAGTTTGCATTCCCACCAGCAAAGGATGAGTGTCCACCTTACTCCACATCCTCTTTAATAATAAGCTATCATTGGTGTTTTTTATCTTAGCCATTCTGACAGGTGTAAGATGGTATCTCAGAGTTGTTTTGATTTGCATTTTCCTGATGGCTAAGGAGGTAAACATTTCCTTTTGGCCATTTGAGATTTTTCTATTGAGAATACCCCACTTCTTAATTGGGTTGATTAATACCCCATTTCTTAATTGGGTTATTTAGAATTTGGATGTCTATTTCTTGAGTTCTTTGTATATTTTGGAGATCAGTCCTTTGTCTGATGTGGGGTTGATGAAGATTTTTTCCCATTCAGTAGGCTGTTTTTTTGTCTTAATGACAGTATCCTTTGCTTTACTGAAGCTTCTCAGTTTCAGAAAGTCCCATTTATTTATTGTTGCTCAGTGTCTGTGCTACTGGGGTTATATTTAGGTAGGAGTCTCCTGTGCCCATGTGTTGAAGGCTACTTCCCACTTTCTCTTCTATCAGGTTCATTGTGGTCAGGTTTATATTTAGGTCTTTAATCCATTTGGATTTAAGTTTTGTGCATAGTGGTAGATATGGATCTATTTTCATTCTTTTACATGTTGACCTCCAGCCACCATTTTTTGAAGATGCTTTCGTTCTTTTCCATTGTATAACTTTATCTTCCTTGTCAAAAATCAGGTGTTCATAGGTGTGTGGATTAATATCCGAGTCTTTAATTCAATTCCATTGGACAACCTCTCTTATTTTATGCCAATACCAAGCTGTTTTCAATACTTTAGCTCCGTAAAAGAAATTGATATCAGGAATAGTGATTCCACCGGATGTTCCTTTATTATACAGTAGTGTTTTTGCTATCCTGGGTTTTTTGTTTTTCTTTATAAAGTTGATTGCTTTTCTTTCAAGGTCTAGGAAGAACTGTGTTGAGATTTTGATGGGAATGCATTGAATCTACAGATTGTTTTTGGTAGGACTGGCATTTTTAATGTATTGATTCTACCTACCCAAGAACATGGGAGATCTTTTCATTTTCTGCTATCTTTTTCAATTTCTTTCTTCAAAGACTTAATGTTCTTTTCAAATGGGTCTCTCACATCTTGGTTAGTGTTAGTCTAACATTTCATGTTATTTGTGGCTATTTTGAAAGGTGATGCTTCTCTGACTTCACTCTCAGCTTCTTTATCCTTTGTGTATAGGAGGGCTACCAACAGTTAAAAAAAAAGACATCTTCAATTTTGCATGCAATTGGACGAAATTAGAAAACATTATCTGAGTGAGGTCACCAAGAAGACTATGGTATGTACTGACTCATATGTGTATACTATTTATAAGCAAAGGACATTGAGCCTATGGTTCATTATCCTAGAGAAGCTAAGTAATAAGGTGAACCCAAAGAAAAACATATATAGATCTATCTGAAAATTGGAAACAGACAAGATCGCCTCAAAAAATTGGGAACATGGTGATAGGACAATAAGGAAGGGTAGAAGGGGAAAAAGAGGGATAAGGAGAGGATTGCGTAGAACTTGAGGGAAGGGGATAGTTAAGATGGAGGAAGGACAGAGATGAGAGTAAGGAAAGAGATATCTTGATTGAGGGAGCCATTATGGGTTTAAGAGAAACCTGGCTCTAGAAAAATTCCCAGATATCCACAAGGATGATCCCAGCTAAGACCCTAAGCAATAGAGGAGAGAGGGGGCAATCTTCACTTGTCCTATAGTCAGACTGATGAATATCTTAAATATCACCATAGAACCTACATCCAGCAACTGATGGAAACAGAAACAGAGACCTACATAGGAGCATTGGACTGAGCTCACAATGTCCAGATGAAGAGTGGAAGCAATAAGAATATGAGCAAAGAGGTCAGGACCATGATGAGTTCACCCACTGAAACAGTTTACCTGAGCTAATAGGAGCTCACCAACTCCAGCCAGAGTGGGAAGAAATAAGCATAGAACCAAACTAGTTCCTCTGAATATGATTGACTTGGCAGTCTGAGACAGTGCCAAGACAGTGGCACTAGGATTTATTTCTACTGCTTTTTTTTGGATCCTATTCTCTTTGGATGTGTACCTTGCTCAGCCTAGATATAGTAGGGTGGTCCTTGAACATTCACCAAAGCAATGTACCTTGCCATATCAGAAGAGTGAATGGAGGTAGAGTGGGAGGGTGTGTGGAGGGAATGGGAGAAGGGGAGGGAGTAAGAACTTCAATTGGTATTTTTTAAAGATCTAATAAATAAAAACAGAAAAAGGATATTCAGTATATCTTGTAGAACATTTCAGATATTCATTAAGATAACATTAAGATACTCAGTATAGCTTGTAGAAAGAAATCCAATTTAGCTTGGCAGTGGTAGTGCATGCTTTTAATTCCAGCACTCAAGAGAAAAAAGGATGGTGGCTTGTTGTGAGTTTATGGCCAGCCTGATCTGCAGAGAGTGTTCCAGGACAACCAAGGCTGTTAAATAGAAAAACTCTGTCTTGGAAAAAAGCAAAAATAACAAACAGAAAAAGAAATTCAATTTGAAGGGTTCCCTCAGACTTAACCATTGAAAATTTAGATTGTAAAAGCAATTATTCAGTGTTTAAATAATACTTTTTATATTATATTTTAATTTTTGCTGCGTCAAAGGAATTTAACATGAGGTTCTTACTCATAAAATTTTACGTATTCCAAAATTCAAAACAACTATAGTTATAATGCTGTTTACAATTAAATTATTCAAAATTCATTACCTAGTATCTGTGATGCTTGCAAAGCAACATAAAATTATGTCATCTGCTATATTCCTGCTCTGTTTCTGAATCTAAATATTTTCATTACTTCATATATATGGACTTATAGTGTATCCTTTCCCTCTTAATGGTGCTTAATATGTCTTTATGCTCATTCATCAAAGATTTATTGTTGCTTTCTATGTACATAGGCCTATTTCATTTTTTAAGCTACGTAGTGGGGAGGCTACTTGTTAGTTTCCCAACTGCCCAGACTCCCAAAATAACCACACAGAAACTATAATATTTAAATCACTGCTCAGTCCATCACGTAAATGTATTGCTTGGTAGTTCTTACATCTACTATTCACCCATTTCCAGTATTTTTTTTTATTTTACCATGAGGCTCGTGGCCTACCGGCAAGGTTCTAACGTGTCTGTCTCTGACAGGAGCGCCATGGCTTCTCCTTGACTATGCCGCCTTTTTTTACAGCATTCAGTTTAGTTTTATCCTGTAGCTCTGTTCCCCTATAGCTCTGCTATAGTCCCAAAGCAGTTCCTTTATTAACCAATGATATTCACAGCATAAAGAGGGAAATCCCACATCAAAGCTATATAATATTTCTTTCTTGTGAGAATGCTTGTGTGTTTGTGTGAGTGTGTGTTTGTTTTTTTTCTTGATGCATTTGTGTGTCCATGTACATTTAAGTTGCTTATATGTATTGAGCACTTTGTTGAAAGCTGCAAAATCTATAGGAGTGCAAACTTTTCTTAAATTCTGAATATAATTATTTTAGACATATAATATAAAGTAGCACTTTCAGAATATTCAATAACTCATTTTTAATTCTGGTTCAGAAAAATCTATTCTGCTTTCCACTTTGGTAAACCATTCTGATTACAATCTATAGTATTCAAATTTCCCAGTGTAACTGCATTCTTATCCAGACTTGCTTAGTTATTCTTTTTAATTTTTATTTTATATGAAAACTTCATACAGAATATAATGAGTTTTGATAGAATTCACCTGATTCTTTCCCTTCCAGTTCCTGTACTATCCCTCAATCTTCTCTCAATTACAAATTTGTGTTTGTTTGTTCTTTTTTCTAAACATATTGAGCATGCTTAGTGTAACCTGTAGCTGCATGACCATCTGAATGCACCAGGTGGGCTCAGTATGTTTAGAAAAAAAATGAACAGACACAAATTTAGAAGGGAGACTTGGTTGGTGGAGTTGTTGGTGATTGTTTGGGTGCCCTTATTCAGGCAACATACTATCCATGCCTTAGGAGTAAACAATCACCAATAATTCCAGTCTAGAGGTGCAGCTTCATGAGCCACTCCACAAACCGTGCTGGGATTTTGGCTTTTTTTTTTCTTGTGCCTATCTTGGGTATATAGTCACAGTCACCGGTAGTTCAGGTATGCAATGAAGTTACCATGGCCAAAAGATTCCTTTTCACTAAAAATGTCTACTCATAATCTCCAACTCATAAACTTTCTGTACCCTCTTTGTGGATGATACTTTAGTCTTGAGAAGAGATGTGATATAGTTCACCTATTTAGAGATGAGTAGTCCATAGTCTCTTATTTTCTGCTCACTAATCAGTTGTAGTTCTCTGTGTTAGTTTTCATCTTCTGCAAATAGAAGCTTCTCTGATGATGAGGAGTAACCCACAGACAAAAGATAAGGACTTCAGGACCAATTTTTTAAAGAAATATTTTCTTACAATTTTTCAGAATATAATATCAGGTCCTCAACTAACACTTACAAGATTGCTGACAACTGCTCTATTTTATTGTTAACCCAGTCAAATAAACATCAAAGGCTGAGACAAAAAAAGCAAATAAAAACAAAAATAGATAACAAATGCAGCCCAGGATGTGAAAAAAAGGAAGCATTATTCACTGTTAGTAGGAGAGTAAACTGGTATAACTATTATGGAAACCAGTATGAATGTTCATGACAAAACTAGGAATATATCTATCATTTGATACATGTATAATGCTTTTGAGAACAGACCTATAGGATCATAAACCCTACTAAAGAGATACTTGCTCAGTCATGTTCATTATCCCTTTATCCATACAAAGGAAATAAAAAGGCCAAGAAATACATCACCTAATGAATGGGTAATAAATTTGTGGTACTTATACAAAATGAAATGTTATCCAGTTGTAAGAATGAAGTTACAAATTTCACAAGTAAGTGGATAAGATCGAAAATAATCATCTGGGTAGTAAAACCAATACTCCCAAAGGCAAAACCTCAAACTTTATCTCACCTGTGGATCCTAGCTTTGAGTCTTTAGATGCATGCTTTTAAATGAACATACACTTCAGGAAACTAATAAAAAGAGTAGGTGAAAAGTTTCAACAATTGGAGTATAGAAAACAGGTGTTTTTTTTTTAATGAAAATGGATCCCATTGTCTCACGTGTTTCAACATGTTTCCCAGTTGATGAAACTCGTTGAGGTGGATAAAGAACCGTGAGCCTATTGATGAAGATACCGCAGACTTGAATAAGAGGATATGAAAAAATAAAGTTGGTGCCAATCTGGAAGATTCATCTCTGTAGATGGCTTTTGAAGTGCTAGAATGTTCTATATATATTCATAGAGGAAAAGAAATCAACGCTCTAACCTATCACTTACAGTAAAGAGTCATGAGTGAAGATACACTTATTGACACAATTGTGGCACATTTGCCATAGAAGAAATCAACGATCTGTTGTCTTGTCAAAAGTCCTACTTCAAAAAGACTTCGGGCCAGCCACATTCAGAGAATCCGGCCAAATTCCGAGAATCTGGTTAGATCACGTCCTCGTTCAGTCCCAGTCCAACTGGCCTTGGTAAACTCTCATTAGATCCGTTCCCTTGTATCAGTGGGTGATAGCATCCCTCGCAGTCCTGATTTCCTTTTTCATGTTCTTCCTCCTTCTGCTCCTCATTTGGACCTTGGGGGGCTCAGTCCGGTGCTCCAATGTGGGTCTCCGTCTGTATCGCCATCCTTCGCCAGATGAAGGATCTATGGTGATAAGCAAAATATACATCAGTATGGTTATGGGCCACGGCCGGTTCAGGCACCCTCTCCTCTGTCCAGAGAACAATCTGGGGGATCTCTCCTTGGACCTGGGATCCCATATATAATCAAGTCTCCTGTAAACCCTAAAATGACTCCCTTAGTTGAAATATATTCTTCCCTGATCCCATATTCATCCTTCCTCCCTCCCCCCCCATCCCAGGCCACCGAGCTTTCTCCATTCCTCCCCTACTCCCTTCTCTCTAACCCTCTCCCCTTCCATCAACCTTCCCATCCCCCCCCCCCCCATGCACCCGAGGTTACCTGGGACTCTTGTCTATTTCCTACCTCCTGGCGGATAGCTAAATAATCTTCATCAGGTTCATCTTCTTATTCAGTCTTTCTGAAAAGCCATTGACTATGACACTGGGACTTGTTTCCTCTGCATATACTGGATTTTTGGGATCCAGTCTGTTTGGATACTCACCTTCCTGGACCTGGAGGGAGGGGGGAGAAACTTGAACTTCCCACAGGGCAGGAAACCCTGACTGCCCTAAGGGACGAAGAGGGAGGAGGAGAGGGAGTGGGGGGAGTGGGAGGGTGTTGGGAAGAGGGGCGGAAATGGAAACTTTTATAATTTAATAAAATTTACTTTCAAAAAGAAAAAAAAGTCTTACTTCAAAAGCGGAAACTTGTGATTTTGCATCTTAAAGACCATATGTCTTTTTCTGATATTCTTTGACTTATAAGTAGCAATTTTAGATAGTGGAGTTAATATGTCACATAATTTTTTTCACTTGCACTTACCTAATTATTAATGATATTAATGAATATGCAATTGCTTACACTATCTTAATTCTATTATTTGCTTTTATTGCGTTGTAAAAACTCATGTGTCTTGGATATTAAGATTTTTATCAAATTGTAAGAGCTCCTTATGTATGTTGGATATTAAATTTTTATCAGAAATCTTAATAATAATGTGTTTCTTCATTTTAGATAGTGCCTTCAACATTTTATTATTTCCCATTCTATTCTGAATTTTTTAGTTTGAGAAAACCTAATTGTTTCATTCTTGTTAGATACATCTGTTTTTTTCTGCTTTTTGTTTCATATCGAAAAAAGTAAATGCTGAGCAACTTTCCAAAACTTCTGTATAAGTTTTATTTTTCAAACTTAAATACGAAAGCTTGGTTTAATTTAAACTGATTTTCTTGTAATATAATGAAATATTATCAATACAAACATATTCAATGAGAGAACAAGAATAGTAAAGTGGGGATGGAAAGGGCTCATTTTTGGTATAAAGATGTCCCCTTAACAAATGTGTTTTATCTGAATGTTTTCATAGACATCCGACCATTAGCTTTAGAACCATTAAACAGTAGCAGTCATTATATTTGAAACTAAGAGAATGTGCAATGATTAAATAACAAAGTGAGTAGAATTTATTTTTATACAAAAGTCTTTAAAATATTAACACGTCTTCTTATGAAAAACTGACAGGGTAATTTGGGGACATGATTGTTCTGAAAATTTTATGCTGCATATTTTATGCTGCTTATATATTTAATCTAAATAATAAAATAGAACACAGATAATCCAAATAATAATAAAATATTATTTCATCTATTTAGTGAAGGGTGGAATATTAACTACTGCTAATTTTACAAATAATCAAATAACTCTAAATTCTATCCCACTCAACCAAATTATTCCTTAATTTTGGCTTAATTTGCTGATGATAGGTCTCATTATTATTTTTACTTATCAGTAAGTACCAAGAATTTGTGCTCAGTTAATATTTTAAAATTTAAATTCAATCTACAGCCAAAATATTGGCCAATATATAGACAATAAAGTGGGCTGAACACAGAAACACCATCAGTTCTCACTGCTTTATTTTATCCTTTCTTTTCAAGGACACTTTTAAAATTAGAGAATATAAGTCACACCTCACAGAAAGCTTTTAGTAGCATTTGAGAGACCATTACCTTCGTATCATATCAATGCATTAGTGAAATATTACAAAATTACAAGGCAAAGTAAGGCATCTTATTTCCTTCCATTTTGCTTATAAATTATTTCATCAAGAAAATGTACAGAAATAAGAATTGTGTGACAATTATGTTGGGGTGGGCTCTACTCAGAGTTCTAGTCAAAAGAAAATGTTGGAAAGACACAACTGTAATTGTCTCTTCTGTTTTATGTTTATTGTTTTATTAAACTTAATATTGGTTTAAAATATAAAGGAAGTAATCATATGAGTAGTTTTAAGATGTAATTACTATGACTTTCAGAGATTATAAAAGAATAAGAAGCTGTGTTCAAATATGAATACTTTGAACCTGAATTGTTAACAACTTCTGTTGTTTCCTAATATCAGTTTAATGGCAAAATATTGAAACCAGAAGTGGTTATAAAGACTTCAGAATAGGAAGAACATGCAATATTTGATTTGATAATATTGAAAGCCACTCTTTGGATTTTTTTTCAAGATGGAGTGCTATTAATTAATGATATAAAGTAGCAAAATAATCAGTTAGTTATATATTCATTACTTTAGAGAAGAAAAATTAGCTACATCACATATGGCATTTAGCTCCAGCCTCATCACATTCTTAAGGAAATAATTAAAATAAAAAGAACTTATGCTAAAATATTTTGGCAATGTCATCAATTGAATATATAGACATTTTTGTCTTATTTACAATAAGAATAACCTTATTTGTTGAAGACACTAAGAAGCAACAAATATATCAATGTACAAAAATATATAAGCATGAAGGTAATCAAAGTTATATATTCAAATTCAAATCAAACATAAATTCAGATCATTGGATTGTATACTTGTAGTTATAAAACTAACTCAAATGATTGACTAAAATTTATAAAAATGAGGTCAGAGTAAAAATCATATCAGTAATCATGGCAATATTACTCAAGAATAAGACATACCTGTTTAATTGTTTGAGGACATAAAATTGAATTTTAATTACTGTCAACTTAACTAAGACCTCCAAGAATGACCTACTACATGACTGAGTGAAGATATTAGAGCAGATAAAAGAAGGCAAGCATCCTGCAAAAGGACTGTGAAAGATAAGATAATAAACAGGCAAAAATTAAATAATAGAACTTCTGTGTAATAAGTAAAAGGGATGATTGAAATTGGAATGTATTAGAAACTGACTAATTTGTTCTGGAGTTTTAGGGCATCCCAAATTGCATTTGTGTCTCTGAACATATATTATGTGTATGTATATATGTACTTATATGTGTGTGTGATTATATTTATGCGTATATGTGCATTTGTGTATGTGTATGTATATTTGCATGCATATATATGATAAACTAGTTCTTTCTGAATTAGGAGATTATTTTTGGATATAAGCAATCATTATATATATAGAAAAGATTTTTTTAGAAAAAAGGATCAATTCACATATTCAGAAAGAAAAATATCTAGCAATGTCATAAATCTGCTTCATTTCTTTCTTCTCTCATTTGCCAAAGTTACTTAGTCCTAATTTCACAGAACTGAATATAAGGAGAACAGTATAAGTGTAGCTCATGATGTTTGTACATCATGAATGTAACAACTTTGTGAATATTTATTTTCATAAACAAATTCAATTATAATTAACATAGAGGTAGAATATTTCTATAATTGACAATGACAAAGAAAGTTCAAGAAAGTCATTTCAAAAAAGTCATGTTAGCAAATTGCACCTCACAGTACTTTAATTTCTAAATTAAATTAAATTAGTCAAATACATACCTAAAGCAAATCAAGGGAATACAAATTAGAAAAGAAATCAAAGTACCATCATTTGCAAATAATATAATATTATAGAAAAGCAACACTAAAAATCCTACCAAGGAACTCCTACAAACAATAAAACCTTTAGTCAAGTGACTGGCTACAATATTATTATTAAAATAATTAAATGTTCTCCTATAAGATAATGGACTGATAAAGAAATCAGAGCATCTGATTTACAATAACCTCAAATATTATAAAATACCTTGGAATAATTCTAACAAAGCATGCGAAACACCTGCATGGAAGAACTTCAAGTCTTTGAGAAAGTAAATTTAAAAAGTTATCAATGAGATTGAAGAAATAGCCGCCCAATGACTAGTCTAGTTTAAACCCATGCCCAGACAGCCCACACCTGACACTACTTAAAGCACCAGGACTCACAGGCTGTATGACATGGAGACCTAGGATAGAAACAATCATAATTGGAATAAAAAAAGAAGTCAAAGTAATAGTGCCTAATGTTATACACATAGGTAACTGACTACCTCTATTATTTTGAGAGGCTTCATCTGGCACCTGATGGAAACAGATGCAGAGCCACACCCACACATTAGGCAGAGCTCTGAGAATCCTGCAGACTACTAGAAGAAAGGATTGTAGGAACCAGAAGGTAAAGGACAGTATAAGAAAACTCAAAGAACCATCTAACCTGTGCTCATAGTAGCTCACAGAAACTGAAACAGCAACCAGGGAGCCTTCATGTTATTCACCTAGGTACTCTGCACATATATTATAGTTGAGCAATTTGGTTCTCTTGTGGAACTTTTAACAGGGATAGCAGGAGGTACCTATGACCCTTTTACTGACTTTTGCTACACTATTTTTTATACTTGGCCATCTCACCCAAGTTTAATACATATGGAGGTGCTTAGTCCTATTGCAACTTGAGATGTCATGTTGTCTTGATGGAGACCTACTATTTACTAAACAGAAAGGAAAGAGAGGAGTATATGAGGGAGATGAAAACTGGAGGGGAGTTGAGAGAAAGGATTTGGGGATAGGAGGGAAGGAAAACTGCTTTTAGCATTTAAAATAAATAAATACATTTATTTTCAAAAATAAATTAACACAATACGTTTTGATAAAATTCATGGCCTTTTCACCATTCTACCTACACCCGCAACATGCTCCAATCACCTCAGTTTGTGTCTTCTTTGCTGAAACCAGGATAAGACCCATTTATTTTACATTTTTTGAAGATCTAAGAAAACTATTGAAGAAGGGGTGGAAAGAAGATAAGAGCCAGAGAACTATGTACTTCCCTAGTCTATCTCTGAGAGAAGAGAAAGTCAACATACAATTTGATATAAATAGTAAACAGCATGTGTGTAACTGATTTTTGAGGTTACAAATTTGCTCTATTTTTCCTTATTAAAAAGATTTTACAAAAATGGTAGAAGGGATAGGTAACTTTCACAAATGTTCTGACAATTACAGTGACTCTTTTAAAATTTTTGATAAACTATATTAAGCAATTATGTAATATTTTAAAATACTTTTAAATTTTGAATCTATTATTTGTGGGGGGTGATTTTGGCATATGAACATGAGTGCAATTGCCTTTTAAGGTGAAAGAGGGTGCAGAATTTCCTAAAGCTGGAACAACAAGATAAAGTCCCAGCATGTATAGCTCAAGACTAAACTCAGATTCTCAACACTTGTCTGGTCCAGGAGACTTGTCTCTCCATGCTTAAAATGAGGAGTAAGGATGAAGGAAAAAAATAAATGAAAAATAGAAGATTGAGTCCAGTGAATATTGTGGTCAGCCCTAAGTCTATTATTTGTAAGTTCTTATATACATCAAAAGTAGGGGACAGCAATAAACTTCCTTACCAAGATATAAAGGACAAATAATTTCAAATACCTCCTTAATACCCAGAACACCAAATAACTACACCCTAAATATAAATGGCCTGTGGATTGGCCTTTGAAGAGAAAGGCATCCAGTGGCCCAACTTTTGGTCAATCATCTTGTTGTGTTGGTATGACATACAGTAGTCACACCTTAGGCCAAACATTCTGTTGAATAACTTTGAAGGAACAAGAATAGGATTGAACTCTCTGACCTTTGGTAAAGATGGAACAGATTTACTTCTGTGTGCCTTCACAGTTTCCTGTTTTGAATTTTATTATTAATGCCTGCACTTTTGCCTCAGTAGTGGTAACTGTGCCTGTGTTAGATTATCTTTTTCAACCTTCCAGACTAACCTGTCATTGATTCACACATTCCATCATGCATGTATTACCTTAATTTGACTAGAAGCAAGAAGATTTTACCCATCATTAATCACCAGTCTCTGCTTATAAAAAGTTAAGAGAGAGTATATAGCTTGATGCCTTGCACATCTGAGCCAACTTTTCACTGAAAGCTCACAAGCAATTTGATAATTATAGACAAGCAGATAATAAATATCAATATCAATACTATGTGGCTACAATATCTCCTAATAGAGGGGTAAACAATGATCAAGATGGAATTACTTATTTTTAAATTGATTGAGGATGTCTCCAGCAGTTTTTGCTGCATCAAAATCTAAATTTGTCTTATTAAACACAACAAATCTAAGGACTCATTAGTATCATGCCAAATTCCTCTCAGATAAGTGCTAACCTTTTTTAAATCAGTAACATTCTTATAGTGAATAGAAGTCCATCCAAATTTTAACAGGTCAATACCATAATTCTAGTATGAACACTAATAATGAATACACAATTGGTTGAATTCCAATTCATATAACTTTGTTATAATTAAATGAAATGTGTTTTGTGGTGGGTGAACTATAAGTCATTTTCTTCTCATAAAGTCAAATCACATTGGTGCTATCAGCTTCAATGTTTGAGCTTCTACAGTCTCCAAATACCAAATACCAACAGTAAAACCGTTATTCTATTCCTCATCTACTGAGTAGGGGCTGCAATCACACAAAGCCTCAAAAAGTTTTTGATTGCTTCAACAAGTCTCTTTTCCACAGAGAGCAAATTTCTGAGGTCCCAGTTTTCCAGGATTTTCTTTTTAACATCAGATGAATACTACATTGGCAAAGTTAACTTCTGTGTCCCAAGATACAGTGTAGCCACGTGGTGAAACACTCATTCAGTATTTCTTGGTTGTATCTATAGCAATAAAACTCACAGAGGTCTGGAAGGTTTATGTAGCAAATATATTAGGAAACCAGGAATGATTAACTGTCACCATAATCCCCTTCCCTGATCAGACTGTGAAATGATGTCACCAGAGGGTCTAGAATATAGGTTCAGCAAATCTCACTCCAACTCTTTCAGGTTGTCACCAGAAGACACAATATATTTAGAGCTGACACTCTTCTGTTCCACACACATCAAATGCTCAGTGAGCTGGTGAGCTTCAGTTTCTTCCTATGAGAGGAATCAAACTTGCTCTTGACAGCACACCAAAATAGGGCTGTATTCTTTCCTTAATCCAATGCAAGGCTCTTTCCACTTGACTTTAAAGAAAGTTCCTCTTGAACCATCATGCCAAAATCTGTCCATGACAGATTGCCGTGGGCATCCACATTCAAGAAACTTAGAATAAAAATTGAATGTTTCAATGCATTCTACGGTGATTGAGGATGTAACTCACCCTTATTTATTTTCTGAAGTTGTCTTTTCAAGGTGCTAGAGTCATGAACCACAATTCCTTGTCCTTAAGTATTATAATGAATGCCTGTTTTATGCTCAATATTCCATTGGAAACAAAATTGCTGAAATATTTACTAATATATCTCAATCCATTATCCATTTTTATTTCTTTAGGAATTCCCATGTATGAAAAACATTTGAAACAATGAGTTATCATATGCTCAGTAGCATCTACCATTTGTCTAATGGCTATCAAGATCCCTGAATAGGTATTGACTGCCACATGCCATCTTAATTTGCCAAATTCCTCAGCGTGAGTAACATCTATTTGTGTTAGATTATTAAGAAGAAAGTATCGAGGATTTACTCCTAAGGTAGGCACAGGTAAATATTGTGGGTGTATATTACATTGATTCACAATCTGATGAGAAATTTCTTTTGTAAGGCCAAATGATTTTCTTACATTTCTGCTAATCTGATGATGAAAGGCATATATGATTGTTTAGCGAGTTCTACTTGGGACCAAGAAGTCATCCTTATTAATTTATCAGCTGACTCATTACCATCAGCCAGTGGACCAGGAAGATTGTTATGAGCTCTAATATGACCACAAACCATGGTAATTTGATTTGATGAATGGCATCTTGAATTTGTTGGAACAGAATTCTAGCTTGATTCTTACTGGTCCCAATGAAGGGTAATATAGAGTCTGTATGACTTGAAGAGCACTAAAAATATGACGATTCACATACAAATTAAATGAACTACTTATTAAAAGCTGAAAATTAGCCACAGTTCACAATTTTGCTGCCTGAGCTGAAGATGAATCTGTAAGTACTACATGATTTTTATTACTAACAACATAAACAGTTCTTCCATTGGAAGAATCATCTGTAAAAACCAGCATAGCATATTTTAAAGGATCTTTCACAACAATTTTAGGGAATATAAAGAAATGCATTTTGCAAGTTGCAACAATTGATCAACTGGAAAGGGAATATCAATTTGGCCCAAAAATTGAGCAAAAGCAATTGTTCAAGAATCATTATTTTGAAATAATCAATCAACCTGGTGTTTAGTATAAGAAACATTATCACAATAGGTTCTCTAACAAAACGTCATCTAGATTCTATCCAGCTTTTTGTACTAGACAAGCTACTATTTCATAATAAGTGTTTAATGCTTTGGACAGGGAAACAGGCAGATGAAAACATGATAATGGTACCTGTTGCCATAATACAGCTACTGGAGTATGCTGTGTCGGAAGCACATGGGTTTTTCATGGTTTTGTATAATCAACATAGCATACTTGCTGATGTGGGATTGCATGTTTCACTTGAGCCAGAAATGTCCAGCAACATCTACAAGATGCCTGGGAGAGCTAGGATCACTTCTCCCCTTAACAATCTCTCTGAGGAGTTCAAGATCTCCCAGAAACAACATTAAATAAGGCTGTAGGCTTTGACTATTCCCAAATAATTTCTGAAAATGATTCACAATTTATAAGTTAGCTTTCCTAATTTCCAATTTTTGAGGCTTAATTTCTTTAGAGTACAAAATATGTCCTAAATATTTGTATAATCTTGTGGATCCAAAATAACAGTATAAAAACGGTCCTTTAAATATATTATTGTATAGGTATCCTTTCATATGTTTATCGGAGAAGGCAATTTAGGCTGTAAGTTTTCTATTAGCTGCGTTGCTCTGTTATTTTTTAAAAAATCTTGTATTAATCTTCATTTCCCTAATTTCTTTTTAATCATGAATATGAGAGAGTTCCAGGGAGAATTAGAAAACACAATATGGCCACTATCCAGCTGTTCCTGTACTCACTGTTGGGCATCTTCTATCTTCTCTTCTGTCAGAGTCCACTGATCCACCCATAAAGGTTTTTCACTTTTCCAAATAATAGGGTCTGCATAGTGTGCAGGCTTCGCAGTTACGTCTCCTAAAAATACCCTAATCCTGCTTTGGAAAATCTCTTATTACACATGATAGTATAAATTCTTCCTTCATTGTCACTGCCTAGTCCTTGATTGGTCAACAATCATTATTAGAACATTGGATTAATAACAGCTGCATCGGGGCTATATAAATACACTCCAACTTGGTTCATAATAGCTCAACCCCACAAATTTGCAGGCAAATGGGGAATGAGGTACAGCCACAAAGTTCCTTCATGACCCTCTTCATCTCTTCAGGTAAGCTCATTGCTACCTTGCTCAGTACTCTGAGTCTGACCAGTCCTTTAAAGCTGTGTAATAGTCTGCAGTTTTGGCCATGTTGGAGTAATAACATCGCCTGAAAGTAACTAAAAACACTTCTGCCCCAGTATTTAGAAGGCCAGAAAAGCTCTTTCTATTTAGGAACAAAGTGAATGTGTTGTGAACCTATGACTTACGGCAAATTGCCAACAGATAAAGCAAACCCAGACTCTCTTTTCATTTTGTAGTGATGTTTTATTTGTTTTAATAAGTAAAGCTTTCCAAAGATAAGAATGACAACGATAAACCACTAGAGATCTGTCAATGGTGGCATACACCATTGATCGCAGGATTTGTGAGACCGAGGCAGATGGATGTCAGTAAGTTCAAGGCTACCCTGCTCTACACCAGATAAATACTAAAACAATTCCAGGTAGTGGTAGCTCACCTTTAATCACAGTAGTAGGAAGTCATGCCTTTAATCCCAGCTCTAGAGGAAATATAAAATGGGAGGAGAGAGAGGCTCAGTCTGCTTAGGCTGCTTAGTCTGTAGTCGTCCAGCCTTGGTAGAGGTAAGACATCTCTGGGGGTTGGCTGCTTTGCTTTTCTGGTTTTGGGGTTAAGCACCAATATCTGGCTCTGGGTTTTTATTATTTGTCCTACATTCTTATCTCTTTTAACCTTTTTTTTTTTTAAATTACTTCTTTGAATTTGGGAAAGTAAAATTAATTGTGCATGTTTCTGGCCTTATTTTACCACAGAAATTCCATTATGTGAGTGAGTCATGACCTTGATTTGTCTCTCAAAATCATCATCAATCACTCCAGGAGGCACAAAGATTCCCTGCCTAGTGATGTTACTTCTTCCCACCAATAACTCTAGTGTCATTATCAGGAAAAGCTGGTTTACATTCACTAGCCCAATGTTTCCCTCTCCTGGTTCTCAGGCACAATTCAGGATCACTTTTCCCTCCCCTATCAAGACACTGCTTGACTTGATGCCCTTTCTGACCACATCTAAAACTATTCCCAGTAGATCCCATACCCATCCTTCACACTGGACCTTGTTTTTTTGTTGTGGGGGGATAACATCTTTAATTGTTTTCTCCTATCATTTGGCAGTCATAGCTAACCCCTGAATATGTGAGGGAACAATAACTGAGCAAATTCAAATATAATAATCAGAGATGTAACCATCATAAAAGTCTCAAAGCAGCCTGACATACTGCATTAGCATTCTCATCAACTAGCTGTTTAACAATCAAAAGTCAAGCTTCTGTTTCCCCAACTAACCTGATTGATGTCTGCATCAGCCTAAAGACAAAGTCCTGAAATAATTCATCAGGTCCCTACCTTGTCTTAGATAAGTTCTCAGTCTGCTCTCCAAAAGACAGAAGTTTATTCCAGACTTCTTGGCAGCTGCAGTAGCTTAGGCATACACTGCCAAACCAAAATTCAACTGGTCATCTTTTTCCCAATAAATACCTTTACTGGTAAGCATATCAAAAGAAATGAGAACTTGTTGGACCCAATTTCTCTCAGCTGCGGCCTGACATTGTTCTGCAAATTCAGTTTTCTGTTACATGAGGGCCGGCTTGTTGGGGTATCTGTCCCGCCCAGTACCCCACAGTCGGCAAGCCCCAAAGAAAAATCACACACAGGACTCCATAAGATTATAAACTGATTGGCCCATTAGGTCAGGCTACTTATTAGCTCTTATAACTTATGTTACCCCATTATCCTTATCTATGTTAGCACATGGCTCCGTACCTTTCTCAGCAGGGCAGGTTATATGCTGCCTCCTCGGTGATCTGCGCAGGACTGCTGAGGGAGCTCTGCTTCCAGAATACTCCCAGTCTCTTTGCTCCACCCCTATTTCCTGTCTGGCTTTCCCACCTATACAGCCTGCCTGGCCAATCAGAGTTTTATTAAAATGATTGACAGAATACAGACAATTCTCCCGTATCAGTTTTCCATGACAGATTGTCCCCTCCTGACCTGCTAGCTTTGGCCATCTGTTTCCAATCTGGGGAAGAAGGAAGGGCAAGGCTTCTAAAGCCATATACTCTAACAATATTTAAATAAAAGCTGCAGTTATCTCGAGTGTAGACTACTTTTAATCCTTGAGTTATCTAAATGGAATTGGAACATGAAGTCTGACTATATTGCCTCAGCATCCCTTTGCTCTATTCCTGGAAACTTCTGAAAACCTTGCACATCTTTCCCTCTGCTAGCAGCCTCTCTAACACTAGAATGGAGAGGAGATGTGTGACTAGCTGTGTTTGTAGTGCTCCAGCAGACCTCTGTAGGTGGATCTAAACCAGCCACTACAGTAAGAAGAGGAGTACTTCTCCGATAAGAGAAGACTTGCAGAGTTTCCATTTTCTGTGAAACTGATACTCTCAAACCTCTCACGCCTTTTAGTTCCTGCTGAATCTCACCCCTAGTCTTCCGCCTCTCATCTCTCCTGGTTAGAAGCAAGGGAGGTGAAAACTCCTCATTAAGGTACATAGCAGCCTCTTCCTCTCGCTCACCAGGCTCAGACTGATCATAATCACACAGTCCCAATGCTTCTTTATTTAGAAGCTCCTCTGCTGAGGTGGAGGGTTTTATTTAACTCTTAACCATTTCAGGGGGAAATACCTGTTGACATTCAGGGCACAAATCCAAACATTTCCCTATAAATACCCTCAGGTGAAGGGAATCCAATAAGGATGTCTTCACGCCCATTGTCATCATAGTACTATTAGATCTTTACCCCAGTTCTTCCCTATGTTTTTGAATTCAAGGTCCTGTGCTCGAGAAACCAAGAACACAACTGCTCTAAAAATTCTAAAAATTTCTATGCTTGCTGCTAGTCTACTTCAACTACTCTGGCTTTTAAATCATTTGTGAACAATTGTACAAATGACTAACTACTATTACATTACTCCATATATATAATTTTATTTACAGTTCTAGTCTTGAATTACTTACCGCCCTTTATTTTACTTTTTTTTTTTTCAGACTGCGGTCTCCTTCACTTTATTTGCCCTGTGTTCAAGCCCCATCAGGGAGTCATTTGTCCAGCCCAGCAGACTTATTCATCGGTGCTTGAAAGGAAGAGTGAGGATTAAGGAAAGAAGTAGACAAAGAAAGAAGATAGAGTCAGCAGGGCACCCAGTGAATACTGTGATCAGCTCCAAATTTATTACTCAAAGTTCTTATATACCACAATCAAAGTGGTATATAAAACAGCAGATGATTTTTCCACAAAATTATGAATGACAGCAGTTCCAGAATCTACATGATAAAGATCAAGGAGCATTAAGGCAAAATTTCCTCAAGTATAGGTTAAGAATTGTGAAAATATAAGTTTTCAAATTAAAGAATAAAGTGAGTGATTGGATCATTCCAAACTTACAGAACATAAAATTAGACAAAGTGTATTTAATAAACAAATTATTTCTTTATTTCCCAAAATAACCAATTTATTTGGAAAAGTACATAAATAATGGGTGTGAGAAAAAACAATTAAACACAAATCACATTAATCTAAATCAATAGTTTAAAAATTCTCAATGTTTTATCTCTACCAACATCATTTAAGGATTGGTTCTATGTGCACTTCAATTAATAATTTAAAATACTTACCTAAAAGGAAGCATAATGTTACAGGTAATATTTATGAAGAACAAGAATGTCAGTTATTGCAAAAATTGATTAACAAACATTATTCAGGAACTTGAAAATTTAGCAAGTTTGATTTTACAGTCACTATAATAAGCAGATGTTTAGTTATCTATTTATTTTTTCAACTCTAGTAAACAGTACCAAGATGATAGCATTTATGTACTTTACAGCCTGAATTAATGTTCAATCTCTGACACTGAATGATTGTTTATCTTAAATTTTGAGAAGTAAATTTCAAGGTTTTTTTTCTGGTTCTCAATTTCCTTCTATTCTATTCATCATTTAATGAAAGGAGTTATGATTTTCTATAAGAATTGTTTCAAGAAAATAAAATCTAAGCTTATTTCATATAAATGTTGATATGAAGCATTTTAGATTAAGAAAAATTAAATAATCATTTTATTCATGGAGTAGCCCACCAGTATTTGAAACATTATTTCAAACCTATATTTCACAAAATTGGAAAATCTAAATGAAATGAAGAATTTTCTCAAAAGATGCCAGATTCCAAAGTTAAATCAAGATTATATAAACAATTTAAATATACTCAAAGGCAAAATGGTCTGGAGACCTGGAATAGAAGCAAATGCAAGGTATAAAAAAAATAATGTCAATGTAATGATGCCTAATGATATTTTGCTACACTCATAGATTGGTCCCTAGCTCAATAGTCATCCAAGAGGCTTCATCCAGCAAGTGGTGGAAATAGATGCAGACATCCACAATCAAACATGAGGTCTAGTGCAGGTGATTCGGCTAGAGACAGGAAGGATGATTGCAGTATCTGGTGGGGTCAAGGCCATCACAAGATAATCCACAGAATCAACTAACCTGTGATCATAGGGGCTCACAGAGTCTGAACTGACAACCAGGGAGCCTCCATCAGACTGACTAAGCCCTCTGCATATATGTTACAATTGTGCAGTTTGGTCTTCTGGGACCCCTAACACTGCGAAATAGAAGCAAGCAAATAGGATATGTATTTTATGACAATGGAGAAAGAAAGAAATTTCAAAAACTAGTGTTTGGAAATGCTAAGTTAGTATTGTCAAATGTAGTTTAGGATATATTTATAACCTAAAAGTTGTGCTTACTTCATGAATACATTATCCTTATTGAAGATTAGGGCAAGCTGTTTCAATAAATTATTAAAAGCACAAAACTTCCATTTAATACTGATGATGTAAGCATTTAGAAATATAGTTGAAAATATCATTCAATAATTTTTTTGACACCTGGAGTCCTCTCATTTGTCCACTGTTCTTTTTACCCTATTTGTTATAGTGCTTACCTCTTCAGGAATTTACTCAGTGTTCTAATAAATTCATCTTTGTAGGATATGAAGTATTGTACTAAGATGTTTAAAATAATCATGAACTCTGGACTGGTAAATTTAAACTTTGAAGATTTTAATTGGAAAGATATGATCTTTTCAATTTTATAAATTAATGAACATTTATAGATTAGTCAACATTAATATTTTAAAATAATTTTTGAATTTGAGAATCTGAAGTCAGGAAATGATTTAGCTCATTAGATTATTGCTATTTCTATTGGAAATAATTTCAACTATATTAGGTTCATTTAAACTTTTTGTCTAATCAATGGCAGGGAAATGTGTATTTTTCTATATTTAATTATGATAAACATTATTTGATGTATCTTTGTAATACTTTAAAAAATATAGTTTTACCACTCCTTCTCACCCTCTGTTCTTCCAGTCTATTTCCCTCTTTCACTCTCAAATTCATAACCACTACATTTTTCTTTGATCATTACTTCTACACATACACACATGTGCACATGAATAAATATATAAAGTCTTTTCAATGTTACTTGTATGTAGTTTTCTCATCCAGTGGAAGATTAATTTGCCTCGCAGCTGTAGCTCTTAAACTAGGATTCGGGTCCCATGAGTTTTATTACAACTCTGTCAGTATGTCATTTGGTTTTGTCATTTTTCAGAGCTTGTTTAGGTAACCATAGTGGCCTCAACCAACAAATCTTCCCTGTCATTTCTATAAAAAAACAACAACAATAATAATAATAATATATAAGAGCAGATTTTCATGTCCTATGACTCAATGTCAGGTTTTTACCCACCCTTCCGTGATATTTCCCAAGCTTTAGGTATACAAATGGTATTGTAGAAGTACTTTTTAAAAGTGGTTACCACACAATCAATTGCTCTTTGCATTGAAACAGTTGTGGATTTCTGTGAAGCTTCTGTTTTCTTCAAAGAGATGCTTCACGGATATTACATTAGAGCCACAGTTCTCAGGAGTATAAGGATAAGCATTTAAAGTTCACTTTGGAATTGCACACATTTAGGGAAGTATCAATAGTAGATTCTCCTCTAAGATACATGATCTTACAACTCACAAGTAATTGCCTCAGCTTTCAATAGTGGTCATGATATTCCTCCCAATGGGCTAATCTTAAATTTAATTAGACTGCTATTGGTTGCCTTTAAGATATAAATTCCACAATTACATCTTTAAGAATTGTGACATCTCGTTAAAAATGGAAATAAATGCTAAATTAAATGGAAAAAAAAGAATATTGTACAATACTGTCATTGTGATTCCTAGACATTTCAGCAAAGTAAGATACATTATTGCCCTCCCTCATAGACTCATTTAATTTTCCGATGCTATGAAAACTAGCCCCCAGGAAAGAGGCTTGTGGACTGGTTCCAGCTGGATTTCTCCTAGTTTGCAAAGTGAATGAAATGGTAGCTAATACAAACTCACCTTCCACTTCTGGGAAGAAACTAAGGGCACCAACTTGTCCCTGTACTGCTTATAGAGTCTCTTGGACTTCTTTGACTTACAACTTGAAAAGATGTTTCTCATGTTTGAAACTGACAATTATTTATTAAGCAGTCTATGGCTCTTGGGGTAAGCATTACCATTCCACGTGGCAGAAATTCATATAAATTGATACATGTGTATACATACACACTTATATGTATTATGTGTAATATTACATAACTATAAAATGATATGAATTGCTGTGGCTTTTTCAAGAATCTTTAAGAAAATTGGTAAATATTCTTTGCAAGAAATTACATTCTTAAGAATGAATAGCACATTATACCAGAAAAAATATGATTTCCAAGAGGAAAATCAAAATTCACAAATAAACCAGGTGCAATAAACTGACACTCTTTAAAGATCAACAATTACTGGTGAGAAATTAGTTCTTTTCAAAAATTCATGATTATCCATGATATGAAAAAATCTTGCCATAATAGATGAAATTTTAATCAAAATTCCAAAACCTGTAATCAAAAGAAATTCTTTAAATAAATCAAGAAACATGGCACTTGTTAAACAAATTTACATATCAAGCATACACATATATATACATACACTTTAGTTTGAGACACAAGTTTGTTTATACATAAAACTTTAGAATATATATATATTTATCAGTATGCACAGACTTTATAAATATTGAAAGGAATTACCTTTGGATAAAACATACGAAGTGTTGCTTTCCTGAATCAAGTAAATATAGACATATATATTATTCAATTTTATTACTTATTTATGAAGTTGCAAATTAAAACTGCAGTGGACTCCAATACATGCTTTGGTGATTTGAATGAGAGTGACCCACACAGGTTGTTATGTTTGAATACTTGATTTCCAATTGATGAAGTGTAAGGAATTATTAAGAAACTGTTATTGTTGGAAGTATGTCACTGGGAGTAGGTTCTGAAGTTTTAAAAGCCCATATCATTCCTTTTTCTGTTTTATGATTGTAGAGCAGTTGTAAGCTGTGTAGTATATATAAGCTCCAAGTAACTGTTTGAGAACCGTGTCTGAATACCTGAAGTCGTGCTCCACACATTATTAGCCCTCTGAAATTATAAGTGAATTTCCAATTAAATGCTTTATTTCATAAATTGTCTTGGTCATATTGTTTCTGCTCTCAATGTAGTCTAAAAAATAAGCATAATCAGAATTTCAAACCTACTATTTGATCAAATGTGTGGCACACCAAGAAAGCTTGAGTTCATTTGGTCAGAATATGACATTGTTAAATACATTTAACAGTTGTTAAGAAATTAAGATTATTAAAAACAGGACATATTTATCCAATCACTAATCATTAAACTCTTGAGAAAAATGTTTTCAAATATATTCATATTAATACTATAATTCATTCTATGATTAAAATATATTGTTCATTTATCAATATGCAAACTATAAAACAGGCACAAAATTCCACCAAGGATTACTAAAAGTGTTTAGAGAATTAAGTAATATCTATTAGTAAAAGGAAAAGAAAAATGATGGTTTGCTAACATTTCAACTTTATCTTTAAGGGATATGAAATCACACCCCTAGCAGAACTCTTTATAAGTAAAAACTGCAAAGGTGTTTAATTGCCAAGTAGACCAACCCTGGCAAATTGAAAGGTGCTGCATGTTCTGAGTGCTATGTAGGTTCTTAGGGTCTCAGTGCATGCACTGGGCAATTTAAACCACTTTTCTATCTTTATTTTCTTTTTTTTTTTTATCCAGAGATTTATTTTATTTTATTTTTTTTTTTAGTAAATTTTATTAAATTATAAAAGTTTCCATTTCCACCCCCCCTCCTAACACCCTCCCACTCCCCCTACTCCCCCTCCTCCTCCCTCTTCGTCCCCCAGGGCAGTCAGGGTTTCCTGCCCTGTGGGAAGTTCCAGTTCCTTCCCCCTCCCTCCAGGTCCAGGAAGGTGAGTGTCCAAACAGACTGGATCCCCAAAATCCATTATATGTAGAGGAAACAGGTCCCAGTGTCATAGTCAATGGCTTTTCAGAAAGACTTCGGGTCAGCCACAGTCAGAGAATCCGGCCAAATTCGGAGAGTCTGGTTAGATCACGTCCTCTTTCAGTCCCAGTCCAACTGGCCTTGGTAAACTCTCATCAGATCCGTTCCCTTGTATCAGTGGGTGATAGCATCCCTCGCAGTACTGATTTCGTTTTTCATGTTCTTCCTCCTTCTGCTCCTCATTTGGACCTCGGGGGGCTCAGTCCCGTGCTGCAATGTGGGTCTCCGACTGTATCGCCGTCCTTCGTCAGATGCAGGATCTATGGTGATAAGCAAAATATACATCAGTATGGACATGGGCCACGGCCGATTCAGGCACCCACTCCTCTGTCCAGAGAGCAATCTGGGGGATCTCTCCTTGGACCTGGGATCCCATATATAATCAAGTCTCCTGTAAACCCTAAAATGGGTCCCTTAGTTGAAATATAATCTTCCCTGATCCCTTGTTCATCCTTCCTCCCTCCCCCCCCATCCCAGGCCACCAAGCTTTCCCCTTTCTTCCCCTACTCCCTTCTCTCTAACCTTCTCCCCTTCCATCGACCCTCCCTCCCCCCCATGCACCCGAGGTTACCTGGGACTCTTGTCTATTTCCTACCTCCTGGTGGATAGCTAAATAATCTTCATCAGGTTCATCTTCTTATTTAGCTTCTCTAGGATCACGAATAATAGGCTCAAAGACCTTTAATTATGGTTAGAATCCACTTATGAGTGAATACATACCGTGTTCCTCTTTTTGGGTCTGGCTTACCTCACTCAGTAAAGCGTTTTCTATTTCCATCCATTTGCATGCAAAATTCAAGATGTCATTGTTTTTTACCGCTGAGTAAAACTCTAATGTGTATATGTTCCACACCTTTTTTAACCATTCTTCTATTGAGGGGCACCTAGGCTGTTTCCAGGTTCTGGCTATTACAAATAGTGCTGCTATGAACATAGTAGAACAAATGCTTTTGTAGTATGATCGGGAATCTTTAGGGTATATTCCCAAGAGTGGAATTGCTGGGTCCTGAGGGAGGTTGACTCCCAGTTTCCTGAGAAACCGCCACACTGATTTCCACAGTGGCTGCACGAGTTTGCATTCCCACCAACAATGGATGAGTGTTCCCCTCACCCCACATCCTCTCCAGCATAGGATATCATTGGTGTTTTTGACTTTAGCTATTCTGACAGGTGTAAGATGGTATCTCAAAGTGGTTTTGATTTGCATTTCCCTGATCGCTAAGGAGGTTGAGCATGACCTTAAATGTCTTCTGGCCATTCGAAGTTCATCTGTTGTGAATTCTCTGTTAAGTTCAGTACCCCATTTTTTAATTGGGTTAATTAGAGTTTTAGTGCCTAGTTTCTTGAGTTCTTTGTATATTTTGGAAATCAGACCTTTGTCTGATGAGGGGTTGGTGAAGATCTTCTCCCAGTCAGAAGGCAGCCTTTTTGTCCTACTGACAGTGTCCTTTGCTTTACAGAAGCTTCCCAGTTTCAGTAGATCCCATTTATTCATTGTTTCTCTTATTGTCTGTGCTGCTGGGGTCCTGCTTAGGAAGAGGCCTCCTGTGCCTAAATCTTGTAGACTACTTCCCACTTTCTCTTCTATCAGGTTCAAAGTGGACGGATTAATGTTGATGTCTTTAATCCATTTGGACTTGATTTTTGTGCATGGTGATAGATATGGATCTACTTTCATTTTTTTACAGGTTGACATCCAGTTATGCCAGCACCATTTGTTAAAGATGCTTTCCTTCTTCCATTGTATACCTTTAGCTCCCTTGTCGAAAATTAGGTGTTCATAAGTTTGTGGGTTAATATCTGGGTCTTCTATTCGATTCCATAGGTCGACTTCTCTGTTCTTATGCCAATACCAAGCTGTTTTCAATACTGTAGCTCTATAATAGAGTTTGAAGTCAGGGATGGTAATGCCTCCAGAAGTTCTTTTATTATATAAGATTGTTTTGGCTATCCTGGGTTTTTTGTTTTGCCATATAAACTTGATTATTGTTCTCTCAAGGTCTGTGAAGAAGTTTGATGGGATTTTGATGGGGATTGCATTGAATCTATAGATTGCTTTTGGTAGAATTGCCATTTTTACTATGTTGATTCTCCCAATCCAAGAGCAGGGGAGGTCTTTCCATTTTCTGGTATCCTCCTCAATTTCTTTCTTCAAAGACTTAAAGTTTTTGTCAAATAGGTCTTTCACTTCCTTGGTTAGAGTAACCCCAAGATATTTTATGCTATTTGTGGCTATCATGAAAGGTGATGCTTCTCTGATTTCCCTCTCTGCTTCTTTATCCTTTGTGTATAGGAGGGCCACTGATTTTTTGGAGTTGATCTTGTATCCTGCCACGTTACTAAAGGTGTTTATCAGCTGTAGGAGTTCTTTGGTTGAGTTTTTGGGGTCACTTATGTAAACTATCATATCATCAGCAAATAACGAAAGTTTAACTTCATCCTTTCCAATACGAATCCCCTTGATCTCCTTATGTTGTCTTATTGCTATTGCTAGAACTTCAAGCACTATATTGAAGAGGTATGGAGAGAGTGGACAGCCTTGTCACGTTCCTGATTTTAGTGGAAAGGCTTTGAGTTTCTCTCCATTCAGTTTGATGTTAGCTGTCGGCTTGCTGTATATTGCTTTTATTATATTTAGGTATGATCCTTGTATCCCCAGTCTCTCCAACACCTTTATCATAAATGGGTGTTGAATTTTGTCAAATGCTTTTTCAGCATCTAGTGAGATGATCATATGGTTTTTTTCTTTCAGTTTATTTATATGATGGATTACATTGATAGATTTGCGTATGTTGAACCAGCCCTGCATCTCTGGAATGAAGCCGACTTGATCATAATGGATAATTTTTCTAATGTGCTCTTGGATTCGGTTTGCCAGTATTTTATTGAGAATTTTCGCGTCGATGTTCATGAGTGAGATTGGCCTGTAATTCTCTTTCTTGGTTGTGTCTTTGTGTGGTTTTGGTATTAGGGTAACTGTAGCTTCATAAAAGGAGTTAGGCAATGACTCTTCTGTTTCTATATTGTGGAGTACGTTAAGGAGTATAGGTATTAGCTCTTCCTGGAAGTTCTGGTAGAATTCTGCATTGAAACCATCTGGTCCTGGGCTTTTTTTGGTAGGGAGATTTTTGATAACAGCTTCTAATTCTTCGCGACTAACAGGTCTATTTAGATTGTTCACCTGTTCTTGGTTCAACTTTGGTATATGGTACTTATCTAAAAAAATGTCCATTTCTTTTACATTTTCCAACTTTGTGGCATATAAACTTTCATAGTAAGATCTAATGATTCTCTGAATTTCCTCTGTGTCTGTGGTTATGTCCCCCTTTTCATTTCTGATCTTATTAATTTGCATGTTCTCTCTCTGCCGTTTGATTAACTTGGCTAGGGGTTTGTCAATCTTGTTGATTTTCTCCAAGAACCAGCTTTTTGATTCATTGATTCTTTGGATTATTTTCTCTGTTTCTATTTTGTTGATTTCAGCCCTCAGTTTGATTATTTCCAGTCTTCTAGACCTCCTGGGTGAATCAGCTTCTTTTTTTTCTAGATCTTTCAATTGTGCTGTTAATTCTCCAATGTGTGCTTTCTCCGCTTTCTTTAATTGGGCACTTAGTGCTATGAACTTTCCTCTTAGCACTGCTTTCATAGTGTCCCATAGGTTTGAGTATGTTGTGTCTTTGTTTTCATTAAATTCAAGGAAGAGTTTAATTTCTTTCTTTATTTCTTCCTTGACCCAGGGGTGATTTAGTAGTTGACTGTTCAGTTTCCATGAGTTTGTTGGCTTCCTGGGGGGGAGCATTGTTGTTGAATTCTAATTTTAGTCCATGGTGATCTGACAAGACACAGGTAGTTACTAATATTTTTTTGTATCTGTGGAAGTTTACTTTGTTACCGAGTATGTGGTCAATTTTCGAGAAGGTTCCATGAGCTGCAGAGAAAAAGGTATATTCTTTCCTATTTGGGTGGAGTGTTCTATAGATGTCTGTTAAGTCCATTTGATTCAATACCTCCAATAGGTCTCTCAATTATCTGTTTGGTTTCTGTCTGATTGACCTGTCCATTGGTGAGAGAGGAGTGTTGAAGTCTCCTACTATTAGTGTGTGTGGTTCGATGACCGCCTTGAGTTCTAGAAGAGTTTCTTTTACATATGTGGGTGCCTTTATATTAGGAGCATAGATATTCAGGATTGAGACTTCCTCCTGATGAATTGTTCCAGTTATGAGTATGAAATGTCCATCTCCATTTCTTCTGATTGATTTTAGTTTGAAGTCGATTTTGTTAGATATTAGAATGGCCACACCCGCTTGTTTCTTAGGTCCATTTGCTTGGAAAACCTTTTCCCAACCCTTTACTCTGAGTAGGTGTCTGTCTTTGTGGTTGAGGTGTGTTTCTTGTAAACAGCAGAATGTTGGATCCTGTTTTCGTATCCAATCTCTAAGTCTGTGCCTCTTTATAGGTGAATTGAGTCCATTGATATTAAGTGATATTAATGACCAGTGGTTGTTGACTCCGGTCATTTTTTTTTTGTTAGGTAGTAGAGTATATGTGTTTTTCTTCTTTAATTTGTGCTTGTGAATGGTCGCTAGATGTTCGAGTTATTGTAGGCCGTGTTGGGAATGTTGGATTCCTTCGGTAGTGATTTTCCTTCTAATATTCTCTGTAAGGCTGGATTAGTAGCTACGTATTGTTTAAATTTGTTTTTATCCTGGAATATTTTGTTTTCTCCGTTGATAGTGAACAGTAGCTTGGCAGGGTATATTAGTCTGGGTTTGCATCCATGGTCTCTTAGTTTCTGCAGTACCTCTATCCAGGATCTTCTGGCTTTCATGGTTTCCATAGAGAAATCCGGTGTAAGCCTGATAGGTTTACCTTTATAAGTTACTTGACCTTTTTCCTTTGCAGCTCTTAAAATTTTTTCTTTAATATTTATGTTTTGTGTTTTGATTATTATATGACGCGGGGATGTTTTTTTCTGATCCAATCTATTCGGTGTTCTGTATGCTTCTTGAGCCTTCATAGGAATATCGTTCTTTAGGTTGGGAAAGTTTTCTTCTATAATTTTGTTGAATATATTTTCTGGGCCTTTGATCTGCAGTTCTTCTCCTTCTTCAATCCCTATTATTCTTAGATTTGGTTTTTTTATTGTGTCCCAGATTTCCTGAATGTTTTGTGAAGAGAATTTGTTGGATTTGCCGTTTTCTCTGACCAGAGCATTTATTTTCTCTATGGTATCTTCAGAATCTGAGATTCGTTCTTCTATCTCTTGTATTCTATTGGTTATGCTTGATTCTGTAGTCTCTGCTCGTTTACCTAGGTTTTCCATATCCAGCCGGTTCTCGTTTTGTGTTTTCTTCATTACCTCCATTTCAGTTTTCAATTCTTGGACTGTTTCCTTTACTTGTTTGATTGTTTTTTCTTGGTTTCTCAGGGTATCACTCACGGATTTACTTATTTCTTCAAACTTTTTGTTATATTTCTCATCCATTTCTATACTCATTTCTTCAAACTTTTTGTTATACTTCTCGACCAGTTCCTTAAGGGAGTTATTCATATCCTGTTGAAGGGACTCTATTGCTTTCATAATGGCACTTTTTTCCACTTCATCTGGGTTAGAGTGTTCAAATCCTTCTGTTGTAGGGTCGTTGGGATCTGATATTTTCATGTTGTTTTTCAGATTGTTGGAGGAGGTCTTGCCTTGGCGTCTGCCCATCTCTTCGATCCAATGCTCTCTATTGGAGCTTCTGGTATTGGGTCAGGTTCCCTTGTTGGGCAGGGAGTTCACTGATAGAATGCCTACCTTTCCCCAGGCAGGGTATTGAAGCACAGGCACTCCCTCTTTCCGGGATGCCCCTACAGAGCAGGCCCAGTGTGCAAGGCAGCTGAACTGGGGAAATTTTATGGCCTCAGTGGGAGGGGAGAAATATAGAAATTTGTACCTGGATGGAAGCTGGGATGGCAGGCGGGAGAGCCTAGCAGTGTGGACACTGCACTGCAGGCTGACCTGGGAGTCTATGGGGTCGGGGAAAGTCCTAGCTCCTCCTCGCTGGGCCCCTGCCGCGGGCCCGAATCAACTCACCACTCCGAAGGCCCACTGGATGGAAGCTGGGATGGCTGGCGGGAAGCTAGCAGGGTGGAGCAGGTAGAGCAGGCTGACCTGGGGGTCTATGGGGTCGGGGAAAGTCCTAGCTCCCCCTCGCCAGGCCCCTGCCGTGGCCCGAATCAACTCACCACTCGGAAGGCCCTCTGGATGGAAGCTGGGATGGCTGGCGGGAAGCTAGCAGGGTGGAGCCAGCAGGGCAGGCTGACCTGGGAGTTTATGGGGTCGGGGAAAGTCCTAGCTCCCCCTCGCCGTGGCCCCTGCCGTGGCCCGAATCAACTCACCACTCGGAAGGCCCTCTGGATGGAAGCAGGGATGGCTGGCGGGAAGCTAGCAGGGTGGAGCCAGCAGGGCAGGCTGACCTGGGAGTCTATGGGGTCGGGGAAAGTCCTAGCTCCCCCTCGCCGGGGCCCCTGCCGTGGCCCGAATCAACTCACCACTCGGGAAGGCCCTCTGGATGGAAGCTGGGATGGCTGGCGGGAAGCTAGCAGGGTGGAGCCAGCAGGGCAGGCTGACCTGGGAGTCTATGGGGTCGGGGAAAATCCTAGCTCCCCCTCACCGGGGCCCCTGCCGTGGCCCGAATCAACTCACCACTCGGAAGGCCCTCTGGATGGAAGCTGGGATGGCTGGCGGGAAGCTAGCAGGGTGGAGCCAGCAGGGCAGGCTGACCTGGGAGTCTATGGGGTCGGGGAAAGTCCTAGCTTCCCCTCGCCGGGGCCCCTGCCGTGGCCCGAATCAACTCACCACTCGGGAAGGCCCTCTGGATGGAAGCTGGGATGGCTGGCAGGAAGCTAGCAGGGTGGAGCCAGCAGGGCAGGCTGACCTGGGTGTCTATGGGGTCGGGGAAAGTCCTAGCTCCCCCTCGCCGGGGCCCCTTCCGTGGCCCGAATCAACTCACCACTTGGAAGGCCCTCTGGATGGAAGCAGGGATGGCTGGCGGGAAGCTAGCAGGGTGGAGCCAGCAGGGCAGGCTGACCTGGGAGTCTATGGGGTCGGGGAAAGTCCTAGCTCCCCCTCGCCGGGGCCCCTGCCGTGGCCCGAATCAACTCACCACTCGGAAGGCCCTCTGGATGGAAGCTGGGATGGCTGGCGGGAAGCTAGCAGGGTGGAGCCAGCAGGGCAGGCTGACCTGGGAGTCTATGGGGTCGGGGAAAGTCTTAGCTCCCCCTCGCCGGGCCCCTGCCGTGGCCCGAATCAACTCACCACTCGGAAGGCCCTCTGGATGGAAGCTGGGATGGCTGGCGGGACTATCTTTATTTTCTTGAGTCTATGTCCTTCATGTGGAATTCTCCTAGGTTGAAGACAAATGGGTGTAAGGAAATTCTAGAATGTGAGCTCTCAAAAGAAGGACAGACTAGCTAACCATGAGGTTGAGACTTAAAATTGGATCAAGTTAATTTAATGGAAAGATATAAAGGTAAGGTGCAGTGTGAAAATTAAGAGAGAATGAGAGGTGTGGAGTAAAAGAGGGGAGGTGGGAGGGAGAAAAAACCCTTATGTATGTGTTTCATGTAACATGGTATCTAAGAATAATTACATAACAAAAAGAATTATAATCTTAAAATTATATAATGTATGATTCCATTTCTATAACAATTTTAGAAAATGAGATCCAGTCTCAACTAAGAGAAAAATTACAATAGATGAGGAGAGCAATGTGATGAGAAAGAGACAGGCATTAGTGACCATTTTCTTCTGAAAGGTTATGTATTATAATACATATCCAAAGCAATTTTTTCTTCTTTTCTAAGTGCTAAATTATGTAGTCATTTTTTCTTTCATAATTTTGAAATAGCACATTTTCTAGTCTATTTTTCTATTCATTTTATCTTTATTTAATTTTTTACTTTAAGATTCAAATTTTTAATTTTTTAATTGATATATATATATCAATTATATAATTGAAATATATATATATATCCACTCTCCTCCCTTCCTCTCCCCTCCCCTCATACCCTACCCTATGGTCCATATGCTCCCAATTTATTCACCAGATCTTGTCTTTTTCTACTTCCCATGTATATTAGATTCTTGTATGTTTCTCTTAGTGCTCGTTGTTGTCACGTTTTCTGGGGTTGTGTAAAATTCAAAGTTTTATATTTGTAACAGGAGATTACCATGATTGTAGCTAGTTGAAAACACTACTATATCCCTTGTAACTTATTCAATGTATTCTCAATGAAGTGGGACAATCAATCTTTACATAACCACATACCTCAGTTTTTTTCTAAATGTTTTCATTCATTTTTCTGTTTTGGTGTGTGTGTGTGTGTGAGAGAGAGAGAGAGAGAGAGAGAGAGAGAGAGAGAGAGAGAGAGAGAGAGTTTGTGTAACTTTTTATGTTTTGAATTATGGAATTCTATTTCTTTTCAGAAGGCTTTACCACTAGCTGAATGTGCAGTAAGAAAAAGGAGAAAGATGAGTGAAATGGAGTAAGGAAGGGAGAGTGGGAGGAAGAAAAATCCTCATACAAGTCTTACATGTATTAAATAAGGAGTCTGTATGTACCATATTTGTGGAGATTACATCTTATGAGCACAACTATGGCTGATTTGTGCTTTTAGAGAAATATGCATATTCAAACTATTGCATGTTAACCTCAGGTAATTTGACACTTTATTTATTTTCCTTAAGTAACCAGAATTCACAAAATAGTATCCTATACTAAGGAATATAGGCTGGGATCTTGTTTCTTGGTATAAAGAACCTGCTACAAGATTGAGGATCAGAGTTTGGATCTTTAGAAATCACTTAAGAGCAGATGCCTGAAACTGAAATACTAAAAGGAATAAACAAAGGATTCACTGGCAAGCTATCTAGTTAACCTAGATATTAATTATCTACACATTTAGATAAGAGCCATCCTCAATAAAATAAATGTGAAGACTAATTAAGAAAGACAGCTGATATCCAATCTAGACTCCAAAAGACATAGGCAGCTACATGAACATATAACTCCACAGACACATGTTCCTATACACATGCAGATATGTTCAAATACATGAAGTCACAATACCCACACATGCACACATACACACAAACAAATGTACTAGATAATTATTTGAAATCTAAAACATTTGCATGCTTAAATGAAGCTTCTATTTCCCGGTACTGATTTACTTCTACAAAGATTATTAAACAGACAAATGGGGATTATCTTAATCATTTTATTAAATTTTTTAAATAATAGGCAGTTATATTTTCTAAAGCTTATCATTTGCTTTTTAAAAATATGCACTTTACACTGGGCTGAGCTCCTGGAGTTCATTTCTAGAAGAGGAGGAGTGATAATATAAGCAAAGAGATCCAGATGATGATGGGGATATCTACACAATCCTGAGCTAGTGGGAGCTCACTGACTCTGGACTAACAGTGGAGGAACCTTCATCGGACAAAACTAGCTCCTCTGAATACTGGTGACACTTGTGTAGCTTGGGTAGTTTGTAGGGCACTAGTAATGGAATCAGTATTTATACCTAGTGCAACATCTGGCTCTTTGGAACCCATCCGCTATGGAGTTCTTGCTCTAAATAGATACAAGGGCCAGGGCATTGGTCCTGTCTTAAGTGATATAACAGACTTTATAATGTCCATAAAGATCTCACCATTTATAAGAAAGTCAAATGGCAATGGAGATGACTCAAAAAGGGAAAAACTGTGCTTCTCTCTCCTCTGTGAATTTTCCTTATGCTCAGATGGGAGTGGCTAAGGAAAACAGCTGAAAAGCATAACGCACCATAAATAACACAAGTAAGTAAATACAGGCTTGAAAACCATAGGAAATTGGGAACCAGAACTCACAAACTTGAAGATGGATGCTAAGAAATGTGGGAACTGCAGCCCGAGTTACATATCCCTGCCCCCATTTGAGGTGCTTATCTGTAAAGAAAACATAATAAATTCCCTCTGCTCCTGGAGTTGGGAAAGGAATTTTGAGTGCATGATGATCATTCCTTGATCCCTGCTGGGGTCAGGTGACAGTCCTTTCGCAGCCCCCTGCCATGGTATAAAAGCTAGCCCCAGCAGAACAATAAAGAAGCTGTTCCACCTCAAGCTCGTGCTCTGTGAATTCATTCAACCTGGACACCCTCCGCCGAGATTCTTGGTTCCAGCCTGTGCTGGCGCGGTAAAGAAGAAATCCCACACTAGCTCAGAATTGAGTATAATACGGGGTTATTTATTTAGGGCTAGACTCAAAGATCACAGTCCTCTACTTGAATGAGGAACAGCAACCAAATCCAATACCTGGAAGAGAGAGAGTGTGTGTGCTTTTTAATGACATTTATAGTATAGAAGGCCATGCCCAAGTGGGCTAGTAACTTAAAGGCTACTGACTGAAGGAGTTCATACAGCACCTCCCACTTTTGTTTAAATAAGAGAGTTCTAAGCCTAATACAAAATTATGTACAATAAAAACAAATACCAAGTAGAAATTTAGAATTATAACCAGCATAAATAATATCAAACAAGAAACTTGACAAATGTTTCCATAATTATCTCATCATAAGGAGTCTAAGTCTTATATTATAAATAACTTGACCAAGTCATGAGAGGAAAGTAACTATGACTACTTAGTCACCAACCTCATTGAAGACCCAAGAAGGGAAATAATATTACTTGAGTAGGCAGGAAGTGAAATCAAGCAACTTCCAAAATGTGCAACAAATGACAGAGACAACTGGCTACCTGAGCAATCACCCAGTCTCATTTGCAACATTAGAGCAAACAACTTTGCCTAAGGCCTATAGTAACTGACAAACAATTTTCAGAGGCAGGAAATTTTACAAAATCACCTTGCCCTTGTCTTGGCAAGATTTGATAGTCTTTTTACTTATATCCTGCTTGTCCTGTTTGAACATTGTACATTTTATCAGTGGTCAATGCATGGGAAGTTCCTTGCCCAAAGGCCAGTTTTGTCAAAATGAAAACAAGCTCCAAATGGAGTGTCCTTAGTGCTCAACATTCTCAGGAAATATATGGTAGTTGCCAGGAGAAATCATGTCTCTAAGTTATTTAAATGTCATATTCTACAGTTCTTTGAAGAGGGTGAAGATTGCCTACCTATATAGAATGCAATCTCTATGTATCTAAAGAACCTAATTAGTATAACTATGAGTATGACAAACATGGATGACTAGATGCTATAGTAATTCCTTTAGCCAGTAGCCTTTAAGTTACCAGCCTACTTGGGCATGGCCTCTTATACTATAAAAGCATGAGCTCCCTCTCTTTTCTGGCTGTTGAATTTGGTTGCTGTTCCCCACTCAAGCAGAGGACTATGATCTTTAAGTCTACCCCTAAATAAATAACCCTTTATTGTATAAGGAATGGCGAGCCACTTCCCCCCGCCCGCCCGGCTAGCTTTACCGGAAATAACAACACACAAACTGTATTTATTTAAACACTTCCTGGACCATTAGTTCTCCAGGACCTTATTGACTAACTCTCACATATTAATTAACCCATTTCTAATAATCTGTGTACACCATGAGGTCGTGGCTTACCGGGAAGATTCTAACCCATGTCCATCTTGGAGAGGAGAGCCATTGTGTCTGCCTCATTACCTTCTTCCCAGCATTCTGTTCTGTCTACTCCACCCACCTAAGGGCTGGCCTATCAAAAAGGCCAAGGCAGTCTCTTTATTAACCAATGAAAGTAACACATAGACAGATGACCCTCCTCCATCAACCCAGAAGATCTATAGATGATTCAATTATGCTGAAAATGAGACATCACACTTCTCAGTCACAGTATTCAAACAAATGTTCACTGAAGTTCAATGTGTGAGGAAATCCAGAGTTGCTCTAGGGAGAAAATAATAATTAAAGACCTTCTGTATATTTGGTAACAAAATGAATACAGTTTAAAATAAAATTTAAAACAAATTATTTTTAACTTAAAACATATGAATGTTAACAAATATGAACAATGATATTTTACTCCACAATATAGAATGTATTTTTAAATAAATAGTATTTTTAGTAAAAATGCAATTTTTTCATTTGTTCTATTTTAACAATGACCATGGCAAGAGACATCAGGCTTCCTAATTTCAAGCTACTCTAGAAAATACAGTAAGCAAAAAGGTATTCCATTACTTTATAGATAGACACAGAGAAAACAAAGAAGTATGATAGAGATCCCAGAAATGAATTCAAATCAAAGTTAGATTATTAAAGTGTGCAAGGTATCTCTTGCAGACTTTTGAAATTTGATACAGATGCATCATTATGCATTTTTTTTGTTCATTGCTGTTTCTGTTATTATATTGACATGAAGCTATAATATATACTCAAATATCTAGCTTTTATAATTACTGGGTGAAGTAATTTCTCATTTAACATCCTTAAGACGAAGTTATATCAACTTCTAATACTGATTAGAAAGAGATTATATCATAGTATAGATATGTAATTCTTGAGTACTCAGTGAGTTTTGTCATAAGTCATAGAAACATAGGTCTACTTTATATATAGCAATTTTTTAATGTAATGGGAAAGAAATGGGTTCAATTACTTAGAAATATCAATATAAGTTATAAACCCTAGGTGACAGAAATAAAAATATATGAAAATATGACAATCTTTTACTTTTGGTTTATTTATTTTTTAATTTATTTTACATACCAAACACAGTTACCCTTCCCTCCCTTCATCCCTCTCCCCCCACCTCTACCTCCCTCTTCCCGTCCAATCTTCAGAAAGAATAAAAACTCTCCTGCGCTGTCCACAAAGCCCAGATCATTAAGTTGAGGCAGAGCCAAGCCCCTTCCACCTACATCAAGGCTGAGCAAGGCATTCCACCATAGGGAACAGGTTCCCAAATCCTGGTCTCACTACCAGGGTCCCCTCAAACAGACCAAGCTACACAACCGTGGTCCACATGCAAAGGGCCTAGTTAAGCCATACTGGCTGTCCAGTTGTTGGCCTAGAGTCCACAAGCTTCCAGGACACCTGGTCAGCTGTCTCTAGGGGTTTCTTCTTCAAGATTTTGAGCCTCTTGACTCATATAATACCTCCTCCCTTACTTTAGTTGAACTTCCTGGTTTGTCTGAGGATTTCTGCAGCTGGTTCGATCAGTTTCTGGATGAATGTTCTATGACGACAGTTAGAGTAGTCACCAATCCGAATACAGGGGAAGGCCAGTTCAAGCACTTTCTACAGTATTGCTAGGAAACTTAGCTGGGGTCATCTTTGTGGATTTCTGGTAAATTCCCTAGCACCATGTTACTCCCTAATGCCATAATGGTTCCCTCTCTCAAGATATCTTTTTCATTGTTCTTGCCCTCTGTTACTCCCCCAACTTGACCATTATATTCCTTCCTGTTCTCATTCCTCTTCACAACTCTATTCTCTCTATTCCCAGTTTATCCAGGACATCCCTTTTTTCCTTCCCAGGGAAACTCATATATCCCTTTCAGGGTGCTTCATGTTAACTAGCTTCTCAGGAGCTGTAGATTGTAATCTGTTTAGAGGATCCTTTTCTTTAAAATTATTTTATTTGAAAACTCATGAAACTAAGAATAAAATCTTTTGTTTGTCTATTTCCTTTAAGTTGGAATGTTCTATCCTGCATAAAATAGTAAGTTCATAATACTGAAGATTTAAATGAGACCCATAAGACTCATAAACCCAGAAGAGTCCTCCAGATAATATGACCAATAACAGTTTCCAAGGGAAAAGAACCTCTATGTGCTGCAAGTTGTGCAGGTGACTCAAGGGATACACTTTTATGAGAGTCTGGCCATGCTGAGTGGGTATTTCATTGTCTCAGCCACACTTTGCATCAAAATATCCTCCTTTGAGTAACCCCTCTTCTGTGTTCATATAAATTATATATAAGTCATAAGTCTGTAATTAAAAAATTAATTCAAAATATATTTATAGTTTAAATATATATGAACTATAAATACCCCAACTATTTAATATATATGAACTTGTCAATATATATATATGTGTGTGTGTGTGTGTGTGTGTGTGTGTGTGTGTGTGTGTGTGAACTGAAAGAACCTCCAAATGAGAGGCATAAGATAGAAAAGTTATTCACAGCATCAATAGATAAATTAACTATCATACAGATATATTAAGGTATGGAACATGAAACTTTCATATGCTCAATTTTAGCACATGATTTCTGTTAGTAACCGTTCATTGAGGCCAGTAATGTTTACTTATGCTTTTGAGTTGTGGTTAATAGTTAATAGACTCAAAGTCATAGAGTTCTCAGAGACTTCCATAAACACCTAAAAAGAAGGTAGTGAGTAGGTGTCATTCACCTAGAATAGTTCTACGAATTATTTATTTTACTTATTTTATTTATCATGAAAAGCATATTGACTGAAGGATAGTTAGAGCTAGGATGAATGCATTTGTGTGATTAATTGAACATCCTAATGATGATACTTAACAATACACTTTATATTTAATATTCAGAAAGCATAGCAGAGATGTTTTAGAAATTATAAACTGACAAATGAGCAAATAAAATTATATGTTACGTGGCTTACTGTAGAAATTCCACATGAACATAAATCAAAATATAATGTTGCACATTGTGAAAACATTCACTTTTGGTTGTTAATTTAAGCAAAATGACATGAAAATTAAAACAATTATGAATTTTGATGCATAAAATATTATAAAACATTCAACTTTAATAAAAATTATGACAGATAATAATATGTTGTACTTTTATTCAAATTGTTTAAGGTTTATATTTTCAATAGACACTCACCCATACTCAAAAATTAGACCTTTTAGGGCTTACCATTGAACAGAGTACTTATTTATTGTCAAATAACTTTAGTGGATAGAAGGAGAATTGAATAAATATTAATACCATTTCATTCTGAAAACTTTAGAAATTTAAGCAGTGTGAAGTATGGGGGAGTGCTGAGGTTCCCCCATACTTTCCAAGTGGAAAGTGGGTGTGAAATCACCCCAAAAGTGTACCAGCTTATAGGCTCACTGGGCTTGTTCAAGGGGAAGGATAATTACATCTGTCTTGGAAATATGCACAGATACAACTAACTAGGGATTCCTGTGATTACTGGAGATGTATAAATTAGTAGAACCCAAAAACTGAAACCTAGTACCCTCTGAAGAGTAGTCAAGAGCTCTTGACAATGTCTTGAGTGTATTTTCCTATGTAAATGTTTTGAGGACATATGGGACTCTTTTTCCAGGTAGCTGTATATCATTTCAGAATGAATAATGAAATGTTCCCTCCGACAGAATGTGGGTCTGGATAGAATAGTGGATTCTGGGAAAGAGGCCAAAGGGGAAAATTGCCCCTCGTAAGGACTGTTTCTAAATGTAAAAAGAACTGTTTAGCAAAAGTTTCTTACTGGCAGTCTTTTGTTGTCCTCCTATAAAAGCAATTTTCTACATTAAAGGTGTATTTACTAATAGACAATATGGTAACTACAACTGATTTTCATTACATTGTAAAGTAGAAAATATACACTATAGCTAAGCTTCTAGTACATGATTCTATCCATGAAAAAATGACTTCTTGTTAAAAATTTTGCTATTTAACATCTGAATAAAGTGGTTGCCTAAAGTATGTGCCCTCTAGTAATTGTGAGCTATTGCAAAATTTTCTCCATAAAAAAATGCAAAATGTCACGACACATAGAAAATTTGAATTTGTTTTTGAACTTTAACCTTGAATTACTGACAAAATGGGATTTGTGATACTGCACATTCCTATTAATGGATACTGCACACATAATTCAGAAATAAGTACTTGCTGTGACAAAAAGTTTATAAATGTGACACAAAGAGCTCTAGCCCTGATGAATACACAGAGAAACCTCCCAAACATTGCATTAAGCATAATCAGTTCAACATATGCCTATTGAGAAAAGATTTGTGAGTGGTAAAAGGCTAAAGTTTACATTCTAATCTAAGTGCCAATTAAAAGGCATTCATAGCTTAGAATCTATGTGAATACCATTCTCATTAGATTTAGGCAATTCATTGTTATTAACAAAGTCCTCAAAGACTAAGCATGACTCACAAAAAGTGGCAGATACTTTCACAAACCACAAGTAATTATCAGAGTAAATGAATCCCTGAAAAGCCATGTTCCATAACACTTAAAAAAGTTATACAAACTAACTTCAACTTGAAAGCATCCTTAGTTTATATTACTGCATATTAATTTAATCATATATGTGAAAATTACATATGATCTTATTATAAATTGATAAATTATTTTAATAAATATAACAGGTAAAGGATTAAAAATGAAAACAAATCATGAGTTAATTAATGGTTTGCAAATGATTAATTATACCTGTAAGTCATTATTTTTTTTAGCTGTATTTGCTTCCAGTTCACCAACAGAATCCATAATAAGACGAAAACAAATTTCCATAAAGTCTGTCTTCTGTTGGTCAACAACTCTTGGGCATGAACCTGATCTGGAGTGTGTTTTATGTACTTGGTGGTCCCTTTTCATTGGAGAAAGCTGATTTTCTCTTCTCCGGGAGGCCTCAGTTGGTTGCAAATGTCTACATTGATTATGGCAGGTCTATGAGGTAAGTGTTTCACCAAACTTGATTAGAAAAGTAGCCGCCTAGATAGCTCTAATGACTCTAATGTTCCCACCTTCCCGTCCTTAGAATTACAAGTGTATGCTAGCATAGTCAACAGTTTTCTTCATTGCTGATCTTCTAAACTCAGGATCTTCTGATCAATAGGCTGGCACTAAGCCAGTTTTTATTTATTCTTGTCTCATAAAATACATTACAACTGCAGCTTCCCCTTCTTCCCCTTCTCCCAGTCCTACCCCCAAACTTTCTCAAGATCCACTGCTTCTTCTTTCCCCTTCAGAAAAGCCAGGGATATCTACCAAACTTGGCATGAAAAGATACAGTAAGACTAGACACAAACCCACATATCAAGGATAGGCAAGGCAAACGAGTAGGAGGAAAGTGGTCCTGAGAGCAGGCAAATGAGTCAGAGATACCACCATTCAAACTGTTACAAGTCTAACAAAAAACCAAGCTAAGCAATGACAGTATGTACTCAGAGAGTCTAGTGCAAACCCATGAAGTCTCCATGATTACCATTTCAGTCTCTGTTAACACCTATAAGCCCTGCTTAATTGATTCTATGGGCCTTGTTCTGGTGTCCTTGACTCCTTTGGATACTACAATCCTTTTACTTCCACTTCTTTGAAATAATTTAATTGAATTTGGCACTGGGGTGAGATGATATGGAAACCTCGCGCAGTGGAATGTTCCTAGAAACTATGAGGTTGACTTTGGTAAAGAGTCATAGCAATGGAGAATATGAAGTCTTTACCCGCCTGTAACCAACCTAGAATCCCAGTGGTGGGATAGGGAAACCAACTCAGTAACCAAATCTATGGCCCAAATTTGCCCTGCCTGCAAGATGCAATGGGGCAATGCTGGCTGAGAGCTTGTGAGAATGACCAACCACTAACTGGTCTAACCTGAAGCTCACGTGATAAGAGGGATCCCATGATTAAAAATGGGTGAGTCTGCTTTTATTTTCTAGAGCTTTCAGGTGTGCTGTTGAGTCTCTAATGTGAGCTTTCTTCGTTTTCTTTATGTGGGAGCTCATTACTATGAACTTTCCTCTTTGCACTGCTTTCATAGTGTCCCATAGGTTTGAGTATGTTGTGTCTTTATTTTCGTTGAATTCAAGGAAGACTTTAGTTTCTTTCTTTTTTATTTCTTCCTTGACCCAGCGGTGGTTCAGTAATTGACTGTTCAGTTTCCATGAGTTTGTAGGCTTTCTGGGGGTAGAATTGCTGTTAAATTCTAACTTTATTCCATGGTGATCTGATAAGGTACAGGTGGTTACTACATTTTTTTTCCATGACCTCTGCTTCAGTTCCTGTCTTTAGGTTCTGTCCTAAGTTCCTTCTCTGATTTTCCTCAGTGTAGGAACTTGGGAATGTAAAGGCTTAGTTCCTTTAAGCCACGGTGTTTTACACAATAGAAAGCAAACTCTCAGAGAAAGTTTTCATGGATCTAAAAAAGACGAAATGATGATAATTGCAGGGTTAATATTCAGTTATTGGTTTATATCACTGTCACCCTTAAATTTTTAGCCGATAGAATGAACATGCGTATACAAGTTTAGAAGGCATGTTCTACAAAACTAGCGCAAATATATGTACACACATCCACATCTGAAGAGGGATACAGTTTTCCTTTATTTTTAAAAATTTTAAAAGATCAGGAATCTCAATGTCTGCTTATGAATTCCAAGCTTAAGAATTAAACTAGCACTCACAAATGATATGTAGTAGTTATGTTGAGCTTATCCTTAAAAGTCAAGTAATGTTCTTATAAATTTTATTGGTAAATATATAGAATATTTATTTCACACATTTTAAAGAGAATTTCTTTGATCAATCAAGATTATGGTGTTGTGTGATCATTGCCTATATATTTTCTTATAAGAACTTTAAAAGAAGTCAGTAAATTCTCATATATTCCACCAAGCATGGAATGTGTAAATAAAATACACGTTTTACTACACTCAAACAGTTTATATTTCTAACAGTAAAATCCCTAGAGAATTTTTGCCACATATTTGATGGAAAAGACATATCTAGTAATAATTTCCATTCAAAACTGAAAGGACACCATTTGTTTGCAAAGAAAGAAAGAAAGAAAGAAAGAAAGAAAGAAAGAAAGAAAGAAAGAAAGAATAGGTGATTAATGTAGTTCCTGTATGTTCTTTAGTTATTTAGTGAGTTAACCTAGACAAGTAAAAGGAAGAGAACATTCTGTATGGACATCTGCATGGAGCTTTAATAGGTCCAGTGTTTTTCTGTGACTATACGATGGCAAGTGTATATGTAAATATTATATGGGAACCTGGTCTATACAAAGTGCCTTTGAAAACACTGGAAAGTAGAGATAAAGTAACCTTAAAGATTGAAAAAAAAGGGGGGGAAAGTAAATATGAGCATAAAACTGAGTTTGACTTTAGAAGAGATAAATTTGGAAAAATCAAAATGTGTTTCTTTACTTTTTAAATTATTTCTGAAAATAGATCATTCTCTCATTTAATGTATTATGACCACTATTTCCCCTCCATCTATTTCTTCCAACTCTCCTTATTCTAAATCTACTCTTGCTTGGTTTCCTCTTGAGAAAAAAGCAGGCCTCCAAGGAACAATAGCCAAACAGTTGCGCTATTCCCTCTCCCCTTTTACACATTCAGCTTCAAAACAGGACACAAAAATACAATAAGACAAGACAAAACTCCTCATCTCAAGGGGGGATGAGGAAACTCAATAGGAAAATAAAAGAGATTCAAGAGCAAAAATAAAAATCAGAGAAACATGTCCTCGCACTATTAAGAGTCTCACACAAAACACCAAGCTAACAGTCATAACATGTAGGCATAAGACCTGGTACAGATGCATGATGGCTCTATGAGAGCTGCTTAAATTCTGTGAGCCCACGTGTGCCCTGCTTGGTTATTCCACTGGGCATGCTCCCCTGGTATCCTTCATGCCCTCTGACTCATAAAATGAACTTCAAGATGTAATATTTTAAGTGAAAATGACATATTTAGATTATTTGTTCTATTTCTCTAATTGTAAATGCAATCCATTTATTTGTTTGTTTCTCGGATGCCCAGACCCAAAATAAACACACATAAACTGTATTCACTACAATATTGTTTGACCAATTATTGAAGTGTATTATTAGCTATCTTTTACATATACTCATCTCTCCATGCTATAATTTTTTGGGGGGTTGAAGTTGCACAGGGTTAAGCATGATGTGAGTTCATATGAACAGCTATACTGCTGTGTCAAGAAAACATAACAGACATTATACAATAAATTTGCCAACCCTTAAAACTTATCAAGATTAAATTGAGAAGAAATTGGGATCGGTGAGATGTCTTAGCAGATAAAGATTGATGCTGCCAAGCTTAATCACCTGACTTCAACTCCAGGAGATTCAATACACATTATATCCAAAATATATAAATAAATATACTAAACTAGTCTGGTAACCAAAGATTATGATAGCATTATTCACCAAATAACAAATCAACCTGGGACTCAAAATGAGCCTTTTAAAACTGTGCTGAATATTAGTAATGGACTATATTTTTCATTAAAATAATAAAATCCTACCATTTGATGCAACTGATGAATCCAAATGAAACAATGGCATTGAAATATGACATTTTATTCTCTCACTGTTAATTTAACTCACATATGACATCTAAAATATCAGTCATAGAAGAATATTGTAGAGTTGCAATTATAAGAAGCTAGGTACTTGGGGACAATAGATATGGATCTGTTTGCAATCATCTACATCCCCCCGTCTAGTTACACCAGAACAATTTATTGAAGATATCTTTTTATACATTGTATAATTTTGGCCTCATTGTCAAAAATCAGGTAGTCATATGGGTTTGTATCTAAGTTAGGATCTTCTGCTTGAGTACATAGATCCACATGTCTGTTTTGACCCCAATACCAAGATGTTTTTATTATGATAGCTCTATAGTAGAGCTTGAAGTCAAGGATAATGATGCCTGCAGAAGTTCCATTACTGTACTTAAGACCAACTCAATTAGAATGAAGCCTTCTTAGATACTGCTTTGGTGTCCAAGAAGAAACTAGATAGCTCAGATACATAGCATCAAACCAAACACTACTGATGTTAAAACAAAAACATAGAAATAACAATAAAAAGATAATTATATTCTATCACACTCATAGATTGGTTGCATACTCAGCCATTATCAGAGAATCTTCCTTTTGGAGCATGTGGGGAAAACTCAGAGATCCAGAGCCAGACATTAATAGAAAGTAAGACCTTGGAACACACAGCTCTAAGTCGCATGTCTCTATCAAACCCACAGAAGAGGTAGAAAGAGTATAAGGGCCTGAGGTGGTGAAGAAAACTAGGAAAAGAAGAACCTCTAAATCAACACAGAGCTGTTATGAGCACATGGACTGCTGTAGCAAGCTCCGGGCTGACACAGCTCTGCACCAGGTTCTCTACATAGGTACTATAGCTTTCAGTTTAGTATTTTTATGAGACTCCTGTTGGTGTAAATGAGTGAATATCTGATTCTTTTGGTGGGGGCATCTTTTCCTTCTGTTGGTTTGCCTTGTCCAAATTCAACGTGATGTTATTGGTTGTTTTGTTTTTAATATATTGTATTTTATTAAAAATATTGCATGGATGGGTGAAATGAATTCCATTGTTTACTTTGCCACAAGTGGCTTTAGTAAAAATTACACAAAATCAATTAAAATATTACGATATTGATTGTGAAATGATCTCACTACAAATATTATCATGTGTGATGTAATACATATGTTAATTAGGTATATTACATCATTGTACAAGAAATGTATATTTTGTAGGTATGCTATAATTGTATGTAATTTTTCTACTTGAAATAAAAAATAGATAATACACATGGATGATAGTTGCTGACCCATATAACCAGCTTTATCATGGAACAGTCTGTCTTCTGTTGAAATGAAGTGTTCATATGTTTAATGTTCATTCACCTTATGTATACACATATGCATTTGCCAAGAAATCTGCTTGACTAACATTAAACATTGGGAAAACATCCTCTGAATAATTAGAGGATGATGTTCTGTTATAGCAACCATAATTAAAGGGACAGTAAACAGTTTCCATGGGTTCCTGAGAAATTTGATCTCTGACACCAGAAACCCTTTAGCAGAATTCATGCTGAACAAATTGCAGTGAAGGCATATTAGAGTAACTTATTCATTCTGAAGTTAATAATGAGCTTTTCCAATAGGACTCATTGTATAAAGTTACTTTGTTCCTTTTAAAAACTGAACACTTATTGGAATATTACTCCAGTCCCTCATGAATGAGCCTCTGCACAGCTTTTGAAATGTCATTTACTCTCACTGTCATTGCTTTTACAAGAATGAGTAAAGCTATTAATATATATCTTGCACCATAACTTGTCCAAGATCAGTGTGAATGATACTATTATTTAATTATTGTATATAATAAATCTATCCATGTGTTATTCTGATTTCTATAATTTTATTCAATATACTATGATTAGATTAGATTAGCTTGATTTTATCCAGCTTTAGCCCTACACATGAAGAAATGATTTTCATCTTCTCCAGAATATTATTTTCCTCACATACTAGTTAGATCTATCCGTAGACTCTTATCATGAAGACTATAAAGTAAGTAACCCTAAAATCTTGTGTTGGGTAGCAAATATTTCTGAAATATTACTGAACTGAATTATCAAAGAGAAAAATGAAATGTACTTAACTTTATAAACAAATAAAAGGAAAGATTTACTTTCCCCCTATTTCTCAATTGTAATACTATCTTAGGATATCATGGCATCATTGCTTTTTATCCCTTTTTCTATTGAATTATGTCTTCAAGGTCTGGTACACAGACAAGAAAAGACAAGAAAATGTTCTGCTTTCTAATATATGAAAAAGTAGAATTCATTTCACTTAGTTAGCAAAAACAATGCAATTCTTGTCTGTAATCATTGCCACACTTTAAAATATAATTACATGTTTTTATACAAGATAGTCTATAGTCCTTTAAATAGACTTATGGTCAATATTTTATTGGTTTATTTGATTTAGTACATCGATTCCATACAAATTTTATACACATAAATGCTCACGGTAAAACTAGACATTATTCTAGAGATAAGAATCTCTTGAAACACAGTTGTTAATACACAGCAATGTCCCCTGAATATGCTGACTCTCCCTTTGAGACAGCTTCTCAATACCACTTTACTTTTAGTAGGTTTTGGATCATTAGGTTGAATCCAATTTTCTTGGTCTTGTGTTTCAGAGAATTCTGTTACTTCAACCTTCAAGGTTCTCTGGTTTTTATTTGATCTTACTTAAGACTTAGTAAAACTATCTTTGAATCAAAATGGACAATAGTTTATGATCAATGCAGCAACTGATATGAGGCATAAGTCCCAATTTTTCTTCAAGTATACAAATGTTTGAACTAATATAATTCTAGGAATTTTCTTCTAAAACCAATAAACTGTTTAACAAATGTAAATTTTCCTTAAGAATTCTGTCATGACTAGAGAATAATAACCAGAATTTCATCATAACTAGAGTTCAATTATTGTTTCAGTAACTTCCTTCAAGATGTTAATAGATGTTAGAATACAGTATAAGTTTTCATAAACTCTTTTCCAAGTTCATTATTTAGATAAATATATTTTTATTTAATATACAATTATTTCTAAAACCAAAAAACTTCCTGGATACAATATATAGTTGTATTTTATGTATGTATGTATGTGTGTGTATATATATATGTAATTTTACATGACACATTGACAATCTGTGCCTCAAATTATTCAGCATATGTTATGTGACAAATAGTATTTCCAGCTGATCTTCAGTGTTCTTTTTCTAAATAACTGAAAGTCTTGTGAAACTATTTCTACACAATAGTAGAGTTTATTTTTATAATTTTGCTGGATGGGTTATGTCTACTTGGCACAAGCCAATCTCATTTGAGAGGAGGGATCATTATTTAAGAAAATAGTTCCATAAGATCAGCCTGTGGGCAAGCCTGTTTCCTAAGTAGTGATTGGTGAGAAGTGTCCTGTTATTGTAGATAGTGCCACTCTTGGACCAGTGGTCCTGTGGTCTATAAGAAAACAGGGTAAGAAATTCATGAAAAGGAAGCCAGTTAGCAGCACTTCCCTATGACCTCTGCATCAGTTTGTGCCTGCAGAGTTGACTTAAGATTTTAGAACAGAAATATAACAAAAAATCATATTATTAACTACCCAAAGAAATACAACCATATTTATAATTTATTCAAGAAATATCTATATTGTTTAATCCACACAGCACACATTTGTTACAGTTTGTTGGTGGAAATTCAGAGGATGATAATATGAGCAAAATAAGGTATAATTGTATTTGGTTCCATAGACAACCAATTTCACATTACTTTAAGCAAGGAAACTATCTCTAGGATGTATTATTAGGTTACACTAAACAGCAACGATTTTCTGCTAATATTGCATGCAAGAAATTAGGTTTATACAAAGTGATAAAGATTTTAGAAAACTAAATTATTCATGAAATGTACAAAGTAATTCTATTTAATGACTCACACAAAATTCAAATGCTTGCTATTAACTTTACTTATAAGTAGTCTATTATGCTATTATTGACAACATATAACATCAATTATCATCCAATATAAGCTAAATTGTTACTCTCTTATTCAAATTTGGAGCAAATACCTAAAATAAATATTGCTTTTCATATAAACATTTTAACACTTTATTCTAGAATGTATTCACCCACTCAAAAATATAAATTTCATGATTTATAAATATTTATTTCCTAGTACTGAATTCATTCCAAAACTGGCTTGCTGTTAGTTATTATCCAGGTTGGAGTAGGTCCAATGAAAGCAAGGCCTTAGAAAAGAATCCATCATCAAAACTCATGCTTTCAGTTTGCATTTAATTATTTTTCTGAGTGTGCCAGAGCCAGCTAGGTAGTTTCTCTATGCTGTCGAACTGAAAATGCATCAAATAACAATATACCCATTGATAACATCCTTCCATCCCATATTTTAAGAATGTGTTTATCTGGAGAACATAGCGTACCACCATGTTGACAGAGAAACTTAATTCAGTGATTGACACATAGCCATTCTAAGCCCTGCAAAAGTGTAGATAGATAGATAGATAGATAGATAGATAGATAGATAGATAGATAGATAGATAGATAGAAAGAAAGAAAGATAGATAGATAGATTTTAGATAGTTATAGGTATGAGTGTATATGAAATATCAATGTACCAAATAAGAAATTCATGTTAGATTAAAGTTAACCTTTCTATGACTTTCAGACTTAAAGGTTCTGTTGTGGAGAGAGGACCCCATGCATGTTTGCATTTGTTTTTGCATGTATTCAAGGAATATATAATGGCTCACATTTAAATACTTGTATCCATTTTGACATTTTGGAAGAATCTTAGTGTCAACTGACCATAAGTATTTCTGAATATACATTAGTGAAACTGTCTTGAACCAGAGTTTACATAAGATTTGACATTCCTCAGATGTTTAGTGTGGTAACTAATGATAGTAATACCCTATGTGTTTTCTTGGGTCTTTTCTTTAATGACTCTAGTGATTTACATCACCTGAACTGTGTCTTTCTCCACAGCACCTTTTCGCCTGTGTGGTAATAATTACTCTGACAGGTGAAAGCTGATGTTTTCCTTTGTTTTGATTGTTTTTTTATTCTTCTAATTATCAATAGTGATAAATATCTCTTCATAAATCCTTTGGTTATTGGAATGACTTATTTGAGAAAGTAAGTGTACAAGCTTCTAGGTAATTTTTATTTAGTTTATTCATTTCTTTGCAGCAGACTTAAGTTCCTTAGAATGCGACTATTAACCATTTAAAGTGAAAAGTATCTGACAATTTTTCTTTCTGTAATAAAGAGTCACAAACCAGGCATTTTTAAAACTGAGAAAAATTTTTTTCGTAGTCTATATTTGGAGGGCCTATGATCATTTCTTTCTACATCAAGTTATGATAAAGGTAGTAACAAGTTTGTTCTCTGATGACAACTGTCATCTAAATTCCTGGCATCTTCCCTCAGAAAAGAGAAGTATTACTCATATATTTCCAGTGATCAAAAGAAAAAGGAGTGAAGAATGTCACATAGATTTTTTTTCTATAAGAAATTATTTTATTTTTAAATATACAGCTCAAAATATAATAGGAACTTAATGCATCTTCTAATACTGTTGCATTCTGCATGAAAACATGAATGGAGTGTATGAATACAAGAAATTCTCAATAACCAACATAAACCTATAATTTTAAACATATATAATGATGTGTTTGATATAAGAGTATTTTATGGACTCACAATATCCAAAGTATTGGTGCTGCTGAAGGTGATGATCCTCATCTTCCCCTTCTTTCTCATTCTTCAAATTTTAGTGTTGTCTTTATATTCTATCACTGTGATAAAATCCTGACCAAAAGCAACTCAGGGAAGAAAGGGTTTATCTGGCTTACATTTTGTGTCATAGTCCCTCAAAATGGAAGTCAGGGTACTCACTTAGTGTGAAAGCCTGGAGGCAGATTTGAAGTGAATGTCATGGAATCACGGTACTTTCTAGCTACATGCCATGGTTTGCTCAGCCTACTTTTTTATTTTATTTATTTTATTTTATTTTTTATTTAAATTATAATTTGTTTTTTTATTATATTTCATATAATCCTGAACCAGAGGACCAGTAATGTCATGGTCTGTGATACACGGAGCCCTCCCACATCAACCCTTATTGAGAAAATGTTCCACTGAATGGACCACAGTCTAAATTAGTGGGAATCATTTTCTTATTTGAGGTTCCCTCCTCCCAGAAGAAAGCAAACAAATAAAATCTAACCGGGACAGGAGAAAGCTTGGTATTAATGCATAAAGTTGGTAGAATTTAGCAGGTAATTGGATTTTTTTCCTGAGACATAATTTAATTATTAACCACCTTACTCATTACAAACCTGTATGTAAAACTGCAATTCATCATTCAGGTTTGTAGGCAGCATTTTTGTAAGAATGGATTTTTTTATCATTAACATCCTATCCTGATCATTTATATTTATACAACATTGGTTGTCCTGTAGCACTTTGTGCGAGTTTGTATTCAATATAATTAACCTGTTCTATTTTTTTCCTAGTAAATGAATTTACAACCTTGAACATGTAAGCCAGAGCTTTAACAATGAGCTCAATTCTCAGTCAAATGATTCTTTTTTTAAATCATGAGTAAAACTCTGTAACATAACTGTTATTTTTGGTGAACTATCAGTATTTTCTTGTTTTCTATTTTGGTTAATTTTGAAGTGATTATTATTCTCTTACTTTTATTAAAAAGTAAATATTGGGTTTACTTTCCCCCTCATAATTTCTGTTTTATTGTTTTGTTTTGTTGTTATTGTTGTTTGCTTATTTGTTTTGCTTTGTTTTGTTTTCTGAGACAGGATTTCTCCAGAGCTTTGGAGCATGTCCTGGAGCTAGTTCTTATAGACCAGAATGGCCTCAAACTCACAGAGATCTGCCTGCCTCTCCCTCCCAAGTGCTCGTATTAAAGGCATGTGCGAGCATCAACTGGCTTTGTGCCACCATTGTCTGGCTCAATTTCTGGTTTAGTTGTTGTTGCTGTTGTTGTTGTTGTTGGTGGTGGTGGTGGTGGTGAGTGTGTGTGCATCAAAAAGTTGTTCACTTAAAATCGTTTTTTATTAAAGAAATTTGTTTTGAACATCTTTCTGAAAGGGAACTTGCTTAAAAGTTTGGGGTAACATATATTCCCTGTTTATCTTGACTTGGAATCCCATTTGTTTAGTTCACCTTTTATTATCATCCACTAATAATAAATACAAATTCCAAGTTAAGCATATTTGAGCCTTGTATATTTTTCTTATAGTTTCATTTTAGTAACAATATCAGACAGTATAAGTCTGCTTCATTTAGCTTCTTTACAAGATTTGCTTTCTTATATAACAATCTATCATGAAGTGGTCTATGTACCTTCAGAAAAAATGAGAAATTTTGCTGCTCTTGAAGAATATTTGATACATTTGATCTTAAATGTAATGAAGCTGAATATTTTAATATTTCCAGGCTGAATGATGTGGTGAGTTTTACAGTTGAAATATTAAAATTACAACTGTTTTTATATTTATATCCACTTCTTACTTTTGACATTTTGAAATGTATGAAATAAACTACTCATTCTCATATATAGGTACATACATTTGAAAGTTTTCTTTCTCCTCAAAAACTTACCACTTGATTTTTACAGTTTTCTTCTTTGTGTTTTATTTTCTGATTTCTGATTGAAGCCTGCTTAGCCATTTATTGTTAGAACTATTGCTATACTTATTTTTGTGTTCATTGCATAAAAAATATACTTAATTCCTTAATATTAATCTTTATGTGCTTCATAAAGTTTGAAATGGAATTCTTGTGTAAAGTCTACAGTTGTACATTGATTTTCTATTCATTTGGATACTATAAGCACTTTAGTTAGATAAGTATAAATATTAATGAGTACTTAATACTACTTTTTTATTTTCTCTTCATTTTATTATTCTTTGTTCTTTTCTTGATTCATATATTTATGAAAATGCTGGAATTTTATATCAAATTTATCTGTTCACTAAAGGCATAAATCATCAATTACTCACAATTCTCCTCTTACAGTGCAACATATGGACCTGCCTATGGGGTCTAAGCAATTGTCTCAGCAATTAGATTCACTGCCATAGTATCATAGTGCTTGTCTTCAATTATCCATTATTGTATTAACCAAATTCCCAATGCAAAAAAAGTGATAATGCTGGCAATTTGGATATGACAAAAATGCCACATTACTAAAGGTCTTTATCAGCTGTAGGAGTTCTTTGGTAGAGATTTTGGAGTCGCTTATGTACACTATCATATCATCTGCAAATAACAAGAGTTTAACTTCTTCCTCTCCAATTCGAATCCCCTTAAACCCTTATGCTGTCATAGTGCAATTGCTAGAACTTCAAGCACTATATTGAAGAGGTATGGAGAGAGTGGACAGCCTTATCATGTTTCTGATTTTAGTGGAATGGCTTTGAGTTTCTCTCCATTCAATTTGATGTTAGCTGTCAGCTTGCTGTAAATAGCTTTTATTATATTTAGGTATGATCCTTCTATCCCCAATCTCCCTAACACCTTTATCATAAAGGGATGTTGATTTTTGTCAAATGCTTTTTCAGCATCTAATGAAATGATCATATGGTTTTTTCTTTCAGTTTATTTATATGATGGATTACATTGATAGATTTTTGTATGTTGAACCAGCCCTGCATCACTGGGATGAAACCTACTTGATCTTAATGGATAATTTTTTTAATGTGTTCTTGGATTCAGTTTGCCAGTATTTTGTTGAGAATTTTTGCGTCAATGTTCATGAGTGAGATTGACCTGTAATTCTCTTTCTTGGTTGTGTCTACGTGTGGTTTTGGTATCAGGGTAACTGTAGATTCATAAAAAGAATTTTGCAATGACTTTTCTCTTTCTATATTGTGAAATACATTAAGGAGTGTAGGTATTAACTCTTCCTGGAAGTTCTGGTAGAATTCTGCATTGAAACCATCTGGTCCTGGGCTTTTTTTTTTTTTTGTAGGGAGATTTTTGGTAACAGCTTCTAATTCTTCACTACTAACAGGTCTATTTAGATTGTTCACCTGGTCTTGATTTAACTTTGGTAAATGGTACTTATCTAAAAACAAGTCCATTTCTTGTCCATTTTCCAACTTTGTGGCATAAAGCTTTTGTAGTAAGATCTAATGATTCTCTGAATTTCCTCTGTGTCTGTGGTTATGTCCACCTTTTCACTTCTGATGTTATTAATTTGAGTGTTCTCTCTCTTCCTTTTGATTAGTTTGGTTAGGGGTTTGTCAATCTTGTTGATTTTCTCCAAGAACCAACTTTTTGTTTCATTGATTCTTTGGATTGTTTTCTGTGTTTCTATTTTGTTGATTTCAGCCCTCAGTTTGATTATTTCCAGTCTTCTACTCCTCCTGGATGAGTCTGCTTCTTTTTTTTTCCAGAGCTTTCAGGTGTGCTGTTAAGTCTCCAATGTGTGCTTTCTCCGTTTTCTTTAATTGGGCACTTAGTGCTATGAACCTTCCTCTTGGCACTGCTTTCATTGTATCCCATAGGTTTGAGTATGTTGTGTGTTTATTTTCCTTAAATTCAAGGAAGACTTTAATTTCTTTCTTTATTTCTTCCTTGACCCAGGGGTGATTCAGTAGTTGACTGTTCAGCTTCCATGAGTTTGTAGGCTTTCAGGGGTTAGAATTGTTTTTGAATTCTAACTTTATTCCATGGTGATCCGAGAAGACACAGGTGGTTACTAATATTTTTTTTTTATATCTGTGGAAGTTTTCTCTGTTGCCGAGTATGTGTTCGATTTTTGAGAAGGTTCCATGAGCTGCAGAGAAGAAGGCATATTCTTTCCTATTTGGGTGGAATGTTCTATAGATATCTGTTAAGTCCATTTGATTCATTACCTCTATTAAATCTCTTATTTCTCTGTTAGGTTTCTGTCTGATTGACCTGTCCATTGGTGAGAGAGGTGTGTTGAAGTCTCCTACTATTAGTGTGTGTGGTTTGATGACTGTCTTGAGTTCTAGAAGTTTTTTTTTTTTTCATAAGAGGGTGCTTTTATATTAGAGGCATAGATATTCAGGATTGAGACTTCCTCCTGATGAATTGTTCCTGTTATGAGTATAAAATGTTTGTCTCCATCTCTTCTGATTGACTTTAGTTTGAAGTCGATTTTATTGGAAATTAGAATGGACACACCCGCTTGTTTCTTAGGTCCATTTGCTTGAAAAACATTTTCCCACCCCTTTACTCTGAGTAGGTGTCTGTCTTTGTGGTTGAGGTGTGTTTCTTGTAAACAGCAGAATGTTGGATCCTGTTTTCGTATACAATCTCTTAATCTGTGCCTTTTTATAGGTGAGTTGAGTTCATTAATATTAAGTGATATTAATGACCAGCGGTTGTTGACTCCAGTTATTTTATTATTTATTTATTTATTTTTTGTGTAGTAGAGTTTCTGTGTTTCCCTTTTTTGAGTTGTGCTTGTGAAGGGTCGCTAGATGTCTGAGTTATTGTAGGCAGTGTTGGCAATGTTAGAATCTTTGGGTTGTGATCTTCCTTCTATTACTTTCTGTAAGGCTGGATTTGTGGCTACTAATTGTTTAAATTTGATTTTATCCTGGAATATTTTGTTTTTTCCATTGATAGTGAATGATAGCTTGGCTGGGTATAGTAGTCTGGGCTTGCATCCATGGTCTCTTAATTTCTGCAGTACCTCTATCCAGGACCTTCTGGTTTTCATGGTTGCCATAGAGAAGTCCAGTGTAAGTCTGATAGGTTTACCTTTATAAGTTACTTGATCTTTTTCCTTTGCAGATCTTAATATTCTTTCTGTAATCTGTATGTTTTGTGTTTTGATTGTTGTATGGCTAGGGGATTTTTTTTTTGATCCAGTCTATTCTGTGTTCTGTATGCTTCTTGTACCTTCATAGGAATATCGTTCTTTAGGTTGGGAAAGTTTTCTTCTATAATTTTCTTGAATATATTTTCTGGGCCTTTGATCTGCAGTTCTCTTTCTTCAATCCTTATTATTCTTTGATTTGGTTTTTTTATTGTGTCCCAGATTTCTTGAATGTTTTGTGATGAGAATTTGTTGGATTTGCTGTTTTCTCTGATCAGAGCGTTTATTTTCTCTATGGCGTCTTCATAATCTGAGATTCATTCTTCTATCTCTTGTATTCTATTGGTTATGCTTGATTCTGTAGTCTCTGTTTGTTTACCTAGACTTTTGATATCCAGTCAGCCCTCGGTTTGTGTTTTCTTCATTGCCTCCATTTCAGTTTTCAATTCTTCAATTGATTCCATTACCTGTTTGATTGTTTTTTCTTGGTTTCCCAGGGTATCATTTACAGATTTACTCATTTCTTCAAATTTTTGTTATATTTCTCTTCCATTTCTTTACTCATTTCTTCAAACTTTTTGTTGTACTTCTCATCCAATTCTTTAAGGGAGTTATTCATATCCTGTTTAAGGGACTCTATTGCTTTCATAATGGCACTTTTTTCCACTTCTTCTGGATTAGGGTGTTCAAGTCCTTCTGTTGTAGGGTCGCTGGGATCTGGTGTTTTCATGTTGTTTTTCAGATTGTTGGAGGAGTTCTTGCCTTGGCGTCTGCCCATCTCTTCCTTCAAATATTCTCTATTGCATCTTCTGATAATGGGTCAGGTTCTCTTGTTGGTCAGGGACCTCACTGACAGAAGGCCTACCTTTCAGCAGGTAGGCTATTGAAACACAGGAACTCCCTCCTGTCAGGCTGCACTTAGAGCCCAGTCCCAGTGCGATAGGCGGCTTAGCTGGGGGATTTTATGGCCCCAAGGGGGAAGGGAGGAATAAAGGAAGGGGTTCCTGGGTGAAAACTGGGATGGGATAGGAGGTAAGAGGGCTTAGCAGGGTGGAACAGCCCCTGGAGAGTGACCAGGGATTCAAGGGGTTGGGATTGTCTGAGCTCCTCCTTGCTGGGCTTCTGCCGCAGATCAGGAGCAAACTCACCCCTCTGATGGATCCTATGATAGAGTATCAGTGCCCCTTGCTGTCCAGGAATCTCCTGTGTACCTGATTTTTTGTGTAAAATTATTATAATTATACAATGAGAAAAATCATATATGTGCATATTTGGTATAAATGTTATTCCCATAAACTTTTTATTCTGAAATGGCATAATGAGTCATAAACAAATCTGTAACATGAAGAATATAATCTACAACTAAATTTTTAGCATATATCTATAATTAAAGGTGTATTAAAGTTTTAATTGTTTAAATAATCAAAATGAACTAATTTTAAATGAATATTAAGTATTAAGAAATATTGAAAATTGTGTTAATTGTGCACATTTTTCCTCACCTGTTACTTTCTTATAACATAAAATTTCTAAACATTGCAATATATTCACTGACTGTGTTGAAGTATTTCCTACTTGAAATAATTTCTTAAGATCAAAGGATTAATTATTAATTAACTTTAACTTTAGAATGTTTAATAAACTTTGGTAATTAATTCTATGAGCTCAAAATATGTGCATATGTACATGTGGGGTGCAGGACTCAGTGGAATCCAGAATTTAGAGCCACTGGGAATATTCAGGAGCTGAAAGTCTATGAAATTTGGAGCTGTGTGGCCTGGCTGCTAGGTGTCTGAGTTGACTCTCCAGCTCTATACTCTTCTCTCTTAATGGTCACTATTTTTTTGGTATTATTCTCAGAAGTCTTGCTCTTAGGAATTAAAGAATACAAATGGAACACTGCATTCCTTCTTACTATTTCTCATTTTAAAAAAAAAAAACCCAGTCAGTAGAAAAACAGCAGTATACTATAAAATGTTTTGCTAAAAATTAACACATTTTATTCATTAGTTAATAAATACATAAAATAATCCTTTTATAATTCATTTGGAATCATAAAGAACAATAACTAAACAAGACTACTGCTTTTTAGGGAGAGTATGTACCAACAAAGTGACAGAAAGAATACTCATTTCTGTTTTCACTATCAGAGTGCATGTTGAAGGGTATGAATTTTTGATTAAATTATAAAATAATGATAATTACAGCAGAAATAATCTTAACATCCTTAAAATCATGTTATGTCCTAATATATTGGAGTATTATATTTCTGCAACTCAAATTACAGAAATGCCTTGACAGAGTACAAAAAAAGAATCTGCCTCAACATACAAAGTTATACTAAATGATAAAATTATAACACCATACAAAAACTGACTTTATAAATGTTAAATTTCAAAGTAGGTAGACAGAAAATTTGTGTCGAGATGGTCGCATATTTTGAAAGTCAGCATCAGGTGAGTAAATGAGATTACTTTTAAAGTTATGTGGAAACATTTAGATGAAACCACTGTCTATCCAACACCAGAGCTGCACAAGTTATTATTGCTGTATTCTTGCTGACGTCATATGAATATCTTGGTTATATTTATGATGTAGGATTCCCCTCTGTTGGCTGTTAATACCATTGGTTAATAAAGAAGATGTTTGGGCCTGTGATAGGGTAGAGTAGAGCTAGGCAGGGAAAACAAAACTGAATGCTGGGAAAGAGGAGGTGGAGTCAGGGAGAAACCGTGGCTAGAACTTTGCTGATATCCCACGACCCCATGGTGATGCACAGATTAATCAAGATGGGTTAAATTAAGATATAAGTGTTAGCAAATAAGAAGCTAGAACTAATTGGCCAAGCAGTGATTTAATTAATACAGCTTCTGTATGGCTATTCTGGAAGTCTGGGCAACTAGAAAATAAACAAGCCGCCTCCTTACTACATATTTATTATCACAAATTGCCTGACTATAAGAACATGGTTTAAAGGTTTCTGATTCCATACTGAGAAAAACTGTGGTTCAAGGAGAATTTAATTATGAGTGTCCTGTTTAGCAACAACCCACGGTGTTTTATTCATTTTACGTGTTCCTGTATCCAAATATTTGTTAGTCAGCCTTGACAACTTTGTTCCATAAGGAACAAAGAAATTTCAGCTCATTGAAGGAAGGTTTAATTTAGCAACCAGAAGCTTAGGACATATTGGCACATGTGCTTTATGTTAACTACTTTGCTATGATATTTTGAATTTGGCCTAAAGTTTCTGAAAATTCCACATCTTGAAATAAACATAACTAAACTAAAAAAAGTATATAATATTCTTTCTCCTAAAACTTCTGTTATACTTCTCCCAAACAATAGTGCATTTAAAATGCACTATTGAAGATTTCAACTGTTGTGGCTTATGTTCATTGATAATAAAAAGATGATTGGTTGACAGCTGGGCAGGAAGAGATTGAGAATGACAGCCAGAATAGAATTTTAGAAAGAGGAAGAGTGGATTCAGAGAACCACAGGCAGGCTCAGAGGGAGTGGGAGATGAATGGAACTTGCTAATAAAGGTACCACCACGTGGCAGAGCATAAATAAGGGATAGAGGTTAAACCAAAACATAAGATATAGTTAGTAAGAAACCTGAACTATTGGCTGAGCATTTATAAATAATACTAAGTCTCTGTGTGATAATTTGGATTAAGCTACCAGAACAGGGAGCAGATTGTCAAGACAAAAACACATCCATTTACATTCAACCATAGTGAATTGTTTTGGTTATTGCATTAAATTTAATGAAGTCACCTAATATTTTTCTCTGTTAAATTTTAATTTCTTTGTTCAAACATGATTAATAAATACTGCCAAGTTAATATATAAATGATAAGGCACAGTAGAATAGTTTGCCATGAATAATAAAATCTCAGAATAAGATAGTGAGATTCAACCTGAAAACCAGAAAAGCAAAACAGCCAAGCCACCAGAGAAGTCTTACCTCTACCAAGGCTAATGGTCACAGACTAAGCAGACAAATAAGACTAAACAGACTGTGCCTTTCTCTTCTCCAATTTTATATTCCCTCTAGTGCTGGGATTAAAGGCATGACTCCCTAGAACTGGGATTAAAGGTGAGAGTCACCACCACCTTGATTTGTTTCTGCATTGATCTGTGTACCCAAGTGTTGAGAAGCAGCTTTGAAAAGTATACCCCTTATCATAGTAGGGTCATGATGATCAGGGAAATGTTAAGGAGGAAGAACAGAGAAAAGAAAGGATTACTAAGAAATAGGATAGTAACTGGAGGGTAACTCAGTGAATATTGAATGCTGAATACACCTACATTTATTTTCCATACTCTTTTATACCCCAATACAAAAAGGGAAGAAGACAAAATACTGCTTTAACATATACAAAGGACAATTAGAACAATTACTTGCTTCAATACTTTGAACCATCAAGCCATTAATGCATGAGAAAATTATTCTGTTGACTAGGCAGTGAATCTATTCTAACCAAGTATCCTGAAGGCAGCTACTCTTTAGGTCAAACCTCCTATTTCAAAAGAAGGAGCAGAAGTATGCATGAATTCCCTGACCTTCAGTCAGGGTGGAGTTAACCTACTTGTACAGGACATCTTAATGTCTAAAACACAAAACAGCCATACCCTAGGTCAGGGTGTGTAACCACACTTGTTGTCAACAACTTTGAACAAGGTAAACTCTCTGACCTATAGACAAGATGGAAGTAGGCCTCCACATATCCCTCCCTTTTTAAAATTAGCATTAATAAAGCATTAGCTTTTGCTACAGGACAGATGATTGTGTCTGCCTTAGGTGAACATTTTCCGTTTTCCAGACTTACCTGTGTTCTGTAAATGCATCCTAATCATACATGCCCACATTTTAGGTGCCCGGGGGAAAGGACCATACCTGTCTCCGACTGGTGACCTCTGGAATCAAAAGGTTAAGGGAAAAAAAAAACATCTCTAAGTGCTCTGCACCTTTAAGCCAACTTTTTCTCAGATTTTGCAAAAAATGAGATAATCATGTGCAAGTACATAATGCTTTGCAATATACATGCTCCTGTGGGTACAGCATCTCCCAATTAAAGGAGTGCAGGATCACCAGGGTTGAGAATGCTCTTTTGAATTGGTCTAGGGTATTTGTTAACAGTTTTTCATCTGTGTCAAAATCCAAATCTGTCTTATTAAACATAACAAATTGAAGAACTTATTTGTAATGTCAAACTTCTCTTATACAAGTTCTTATCTTTTTCTAACAATTAACATCTTATAGTAAACTAAAGTAGCTACAAACATTAACAGGACCACACCATAATTCTATGTAGAAATTAATAATAAACACACATTTTCAAGTCCTAATTCTCTTAAATGTGTTGTAATCAAAAGACAAAAAGAGTCCAATTGTAATGATGCTTTTAAATAATTGTCCCAATCTCTGAGCAACAACAAAAACCCTTAGACTGCCCTCCTCATTTCTGAAGAGGGGCTCCAGTCACTCTTTTTAATGAGTCTTTTTACCTGAGAGGGGAAAACTGAGGTCTTAGATTGTCTGTCCTTTATTTCAACAACAGATTGAATACTATACTAGCAAACTGAGTTCTCTAACCCAAGATATAATATATATAGACTGTCAAATATTTATTCATTGTCCTTGAACCAGTTCCAAAGTAAACAAGACATCCCATGCTCTGGAAGTTTGTTTATTAGTTCCACCAAGAAACTAGGAATCATCACTCATCACTACAATCTTCTTTTCCTTCTGAGACTACACATTATGTTGTAAGACGGGAGTATTGATTCAGGTTCCTCTTTCTGCTTTTTCTACAGAAATATCAGTGGCAGTCATCTCATCAGGCTTTATTTAATTTCTGTGAAAAAAGCACAAATATGCCTGAAAAGGAAAAAAGAAAAGAATACCACCCTGGATGTTGGAATGGAAGGCATTAGAGTCAAGGGGGGAGGCCTTTTGTCCTGTGACAGGATGTGAGTCAGGGTAATTACAGCCGGCCATCGGCCATCGGGTCTCCAGCTAGGAAAGCAGGAAAAACAGGAAGCCCCTGGACAACCCCCTCCTTGGTATTTAGGTGAAAGGTCAAGAATTTGCCACTCAGCGCGCATTCTTAGCCTTATTTGAATTGACCAATGGAATGAATCCCCGTAACCACGCTTTTCGCTTCTGTACCCACGCTTTTGCTCTCCTATAAGAACCCCTCACTCCAACCTGGGGGCGCGCAAGTCTTCCGAGAGACCTTGTTGCCCCAGGTACCTGTGTATTCGAATAAACCTCTTGCTGTTTGCATCCGTAAGTGTGGTTTCGTCTGATTCGTGGGTCCGGGGGCCTCTCTCGAAAGGAAGACATCCCTCGGGGGTCTTTCATGCCTTTGACACTGTATTAAGACAGGACCAGGTCCTTTTCATAATCCATTGCTAGGGTCTTTCCACCCTGCTTTAGCAAAGTTCACCTTGGTGCTACCATGGCAAAATCTATCCACAGTAGATTGCTCACAGGTAAAAAGAGGGCATGATTTAAGGCCCTTTGTGGTAGTGTCTGAGTGTATTACTCCTCCTTATTTATTTTATTTATTTCTTGAAGTTATGTTGTATGGGAACAATCTTGTACATGATTATCTCATTATTGGTAAACTTTCATGACAAAAAGGTTGGCTCAAAGGCACCAAGCACCTAGAGGTACTTTCTCATTTAACCCTTTGCCTAAAAAGATCAACAGTCTGAGATAAGTATGATCTCCCACTTGCCAGGTGCTAAAAATATGGGTATGTATGATTGGAACATATGTACTGAAGACAAGTAAGTCTGGATAATGGGGAAGTATTCACCTAATGCAGATGTAATCATCTGTGTTGTAGCAGAACTTCGGTTCTATTAAAGTTAATAAAAAGGGAAGAATATATAGAGGCCCAAAAATGTGAGTCTATTTCTACCTTGTCTGAAGGTTAGCGAATTTGCCTTGTTCAAAGTTTATTATAAGTGAGGCTACATATTCTTCCAAAACAAGCAGTAGAGATACATCCTGGCTTTTTTGGAAATCTGTTCTCTTTGGAATGATACCTTTCTCAGCCTTGATGTAGTGGGGAGAGCCTGGGACCTTCCAAGAACAACATGCCTTGCCTTCTCTGTGGAGTGGATGTGGACTGGAGTGGGGGGCTTAAATGGAGGAAATGAGAGGAAGGGAGAGAGTAGAGACTTGGGTTACACACAGCCTCTGACATTTGTTAATTCATGTTAGTGAAAGACTCCAAATGCATTTGTAAGCCCCCTCAACCCTAAGACATTTTTCTAAAACCTTACACTCACTCTTTTTTGGAAACGGGACAGTCGCCCCCCTCCCTCCCTGCCTACACATGCTGGACTGCTTAACCTCCTGTGTCCTTATGAATAACCACATGCTGGACGGCTCATTCTCCTGTGTCCTTGTGAATCATCTTCAAACGTAACTCCATTCTGGGAATTAAGGAAGACAACCCACAGATGTTGACTCAGTTCCTGATTTAGTCCTTAGAACAAAGTCAGGAAGGCCACAGATGCTCTCTCTTATCTCACCTGACCATGCAGCTATTCTCCTGCCTGGAATAGACCAATCACTGCTAGTGAGCTTTTAAATAAGCCAATCCAATAAGTTGGAAAACAACCTACAGGTTCCCCCCTTGTGTCTGTGGCTTTTTGCTTTAAAAGATGGACTGTAACAGCTATCAGATGTCCTTCATATCCCGAACCTGAAGGGCCATGTTATGACAGAATAAAAATCATCTTGCTTTTGCATCAATTGTGGTTATGAGAGTGGTGTCTGGAGCAACTCCTTCCTGATGTTTGGACTTCTAGTTCAACAGTTAGGTTACTGCATATATTAAGGTTGACTGTAAACTTTAGGCTATTCCTCTCTATTCTTATAATGCAATGCTGAAATTAACTCTCCATTTAATTCTTCTGTCTGGGTTTGAAATTCTCTGTGATCATTTCTGTTAGATTTTTTCCAAGACCTGTATATTAACACTTAGATTAAACAACATTTTTAGTGATGAGACAAAAATAATAATGCTGATAGTGTTTACAATTGACATTACATAAATCCCATCTAAATGAAATATCCTTTCATTTAAACATTTCATTTTCAAACTGTCTAGCTTATCATCATACAGACACCCAAATCCCTCCATAAAAATAATTTTTTCCCATTTTTCATGTGAGAAAAGCCTCTCTATTTTAACTAATTCCTCCCTTTAAGAATTCTCAATTGTCTTACCAAATCTACCAACAATGTTGATAAAGATGTGAGGCTGATTGACGGTGTAGACAATAGTAAAAGCCTGACTGGATTTCAAGGCAGCTACCTATTCTGACTTAGAAGGGGGTTCAAGGAGAGTCTGCAACCATAGTGGGAGACAGAGACAGAGAAAGACAGACAGACAGAGAGAGAGAGAGAGAGAGAGAGAGAGATATTTAGAAAAGAAAGTGTAGCCAGGTATGACTGTCACAGCTCCTGTGGAAACCCATGTGCAGCCATGTGCAGTCCCAGCCTGCATTGGTGGATAAACAGGCTCAGGCTTTTACATGAATTCATATCCTCCCTAACATTGGGCAACAAATATATAATGAATAATAAAAATGCAGATAAGATATTGGGGTTCAAACACAAATTGGAAAAACAAAGCAGCCAAGTCATTAGAGAAGTCTTACTTCTACCAAGGTTAGGCAATCACAGACTAAGGAGAGCAAGGAGACTAAGCTTAAGTATAGGAAGTATAGTGAGGGATAACTAACACTTAAAACATTTGGAAGATGGAAGGAGAAATCTCATACTGCAAAAGAAATCTAATACTGAAAAATATTATATATATTCATATTATATATATGTATGTCTGTATATATATATAAATACACAGACACACACATACACACAAAATGCTACCTTATAGTGGAGGGACAATACAGCATAGACTATCAAATAAAAAATTTAGCACTAGCTATGATTCAGATTCTATGAGTTCCTATGAGCCATGTTAGTTGTTGCTCTGGATTTTCTTATGATGCCTTTTACCGCCCACGCTCCTACAATTTTCCCTTCTTCTCTTCATCAGGATTCCTTGAGCTCAGGTTAATGTTTAGCTGTGTGTTTCTTCATCTCTTTCTATCAGTTCCCGGATGAAGACTCTTTGATGACAATTAGGGTGGTCACAATCTGATCACAGAAGAGGGTAAACTTTGTTTGCTATTGTAAGGAGTCTTAGCTGGAATAATTCTGGTAGATTAATGGGAGTTACATTTGCATCAGTTTTCTACTTGACCAAATATTCCCTGCTTTTCAGTTGTCTCTTCTAATACACTCCTCCAAATTTGAACCCTTAAGTTCCCATCCCCGCCTGCCACTAGTCCACCCAGAGTATCTCTTCTATTTCCTCTTCACAAAGAAATCCAGACATCTCTCACTCCCCTTGGGCCATTATTGTTACATAACCTCTTTGGGTCTGTGGATTATAACATGATTATACTTACAACAAATAAATATTTATAAGTGAGTGCATATTCTGTTTATATCTCTGGGTGTGTATTACCTCACTCTAGATGATTTTCTAGGTCTCATCCATTTAACTTCAAATTACAGGATGTCATTGATTTTAAAATCTGAGTAATATTCCATTACAAAAGTATACAACATTTTCTTTATCCATTCTTCAGTTGAGAGACCTCTAGGTTGTTTTCAGGTTCTGGCTAAAATGAATAAAGTTGCTATGAACATAGTAAACAAATGTACTTGTGGTATGATTGAGAATCCTTTGCTTATATGCCCAAGAGAATTATAAGTGGGTCTTGAGGTACATCCATTCCCAATTTTTGGAGAAACCTCCATATTAATTTTCAAGTGTCTGCACAAGTTGCACTCCCACAAGTAGTGTAGGAGTGTTCCCCTCACTCCACAACCTTTTCTGCATAAGCTGTCATTTGTGTTTTTGACCCTAGCCATTCTAACAGGTATAAGATGGAATCTCAGAGGCATTTTGATTTGCATTTCCCTATGGCTAATGATGTTGAACATTTTTAAAGGCATTTCTCTAGTATTAGGGATTCTCTATTGAGAAGTCTTTGTTTAGTTCTGTAGCCTATGTTAAATTGTATTATTTGGTTTTTAGATGTCTACTTTCTTGAGTTCTTTATATATTTTGGAGATCAGCCTTCTGTAAGATGTGGGTTTGGTTAAGCTCTTTTCCCATTATGTATCCTGACAATTTGTCCTATTGACACTGTTCTTTGCTTTTGAATTTGCTTTTCAGTTTCAACATATTCCATTTATTAATTATTGACCTTATTGTTTGTGTTGCTAGAGTTCTACTCAGGAAGTAGTTTACTGTTCTAATTCAAGACTCTTCCAACTTTCCTTTCTATAAGTTTCAATGTAACTGGATTTTATGCTAATGTCTTTGATCTCCTTGGGATAGAATTTTGTGCATGATGAGATATATATATACATACATATATATATATATATATATATTTGCATTCTTTTACATGCTGACATGCAGTTATGCCAGCACCATTTACTAATTAGACCATTTAGACATCTTTTTCCTAATGTATAATTTAGGTCTTTTTTTTGTCAAAAATGAGGTGTTTTTGTGTGCGAATTTTATTGTCAATGACTGCATCTGGTATCTCAAAGTGGTTTTGATTTGCATTTCCCTGATCGCTAAGGAGGTTGAGCATGACCTTAAGTATCTTCTGGCCATTCGAAGTTCATCTGTTGTGAATTCTCTGTTAAGTTCAGTACCCCATTTTTTAATTGGGTTAATTAGAGTTTTAGTGTCTAGTTTCTTGAGTTCTTTGTATATTTTGGAGATCAGACCTTTGTCTCAGAGGGGTTGGTGAAGATCTTCTCCCAGTCAGAAGGCAGCCTTTTTGTCTTACTGACAGTGTCCTTTGCTTTACAGAAGCTTCTCAGTTTCAGTAGATCCCATTTATTCATTGTTTCTCTTAATGTCTGTGCTACTGGGGTCCTACTTAGGAAAAGGCCTCCTGTGCCTATATCTTGTAGACTACTTTCCACTTTCTCTTCTATCAGGTTCAAAGTGGACGGATTAATGTTGATATCTTTAATCCATTTGGACTTGATTTTTGTGCATGGTGATAAATATGGATCTACTTTCATTCTTTTACAGATTGACATCCAGTTATGCCAGCACCATTTGTTAAAGATGCTTTCCTTCTTCCATTGTATACCTTTAGCTCCCTTGTCGAAAATTAGGTGTTCATAGGTTTGTGGGTTAATATCTGGGTCTTCTATTCGATTCCATAGGTCGACTTCTCTGTTCTTATGCCAATACCAAGCTGTTTTCAATAATGTAACTCTGTAATAGAGTTTGAAGTCAGTGATGGTAATGCCTCCAGAAGTTCTTTTATTGTATAAGATTGTTTTGGCTATCCTGGATTTTTTGTTTTGCCATATAAACTTGATTATTGTTCTCTCAAGGTCTGTGAAGAAGTTTGATGGGATTTTGATGGGGATTGCATTGAATCTATAGATTGCTTTTGGTAGAATTGCAATTTTTACTATGTTGATTCTCCCAATCCAAGAGTAGGGGAGGTCTTTCCATTTTCTGGTATCCTCCTCAATTTCTTTCTTCAAAGACTTAAAGTTCTTGTCAAAGAGGTCTTTCACTTTCTTGGTTAGAGTAACCCCAAGATATTTTATGCTATTTGTGGCTATCGTGAAAGGTGATGTTTCTCTGATTTCCCTCTCTGCTTCTTTGTCCTTTGTGTATAGGAGGGCAACTGATTTTTTGGAGTTGATCTTGTATCCTGCCACGTTACTAAAGGTGTTTATCAACTGTAGGAGTACTTTGGTAGAGTTTTTGGGGTCACTTATGTATACTATCATATCGTCAGCAAATAACGAAAGTTTAAATTCATCCTTTCCAATACGAATCCCCTTGATCTCCTTATGTTGTCTTATTGCTATTGCTAGAACTTCAAGCACTATATTGAAGAGGTATGGAGAGAGTGGACAGCCTTGTCGCGTTCCTGATTTTAGTGGAAAGGCTTTGAGTTTCTCTCCATTCAGTTTGATGTTAGCTGTCGGCTTCCTGTATATTGCTTTTCTTATATTTAGGTATGATCCTTGTATCCCCAGTCTCTCCAACACCTTTATCATAAATGGGTGTTGAATTTTGTCAAATGCTTTTTCAGCAGCTAGTGAGATGATCATATGGTTTTTTTTCTTTCAGTTTATTTATATGATGGATTACATTGATAGATTTGCGTATGTTGAACCAGCCCTGCATCTCTGGAATGAAGCCGACTTGATCATAATGGATAATTTTTCTAATGTGTTCTTGGATTCGGTTTGCCAGTATTTTATTGAGAATTTTCACGTCAATGTTCATGAGTGAGATTGGCCTGTAATTCTCTTTCTTGGTTGTGTCTTTGTGTGGTTTTGGTATTAGGGTAACTGTAGCTTCATAAAAGGAGTTAGGCAATGACTCTTCTGTTTCTATATTGTGGAATACATTAAGGAGTATAGGTATTAGCTCTTCCTGGAAGTTCTGGTAGAATTCTGCATTGAAACCATCTGGTCCTGGGCTTTTTTTGGTAGGGAGATTTTTGATAACAGCTTCTAATTCTTCACGACTAACAGGTCTATTTAGATTGTTCACCTGTTCTTGGTTAAACTTTGGTATATGGTACTTATCTAAAAAAATGTCCATTTCTTTTACATTTTCCAACTTTGTGGCATATAAACTTTCATAGTAAGATCTAATGATTCTCTGAATTTCCTCTGTGTCTGTGGTTATGTCCCCCTTTTCATTTCTGATCTTATTAATTTGCATGTTCTCTCTCTGCCATTTGATTAATTTGGATAGGGGTTTGTCAATCTTGTTGCTTTTCTCCGAGAACCAGCTTTTTGATTCATTGATTCTTTGGATTGTTTTCTGTGTTTCTATTTTGTTGATTTCAGTCCTCAGTTTGATTATTTCCAGTCTTCTAGACCTCCTGGGTGAATCAGCTTCTTTTTTTTCTAGAGCTTTCAAGTGTGCTATTAAGTCTCCAATGTGTGCTTTCTCCGTTTTCTTTAATTGGGCACTTAGTGCTATGAACTTTCCTCTTAGCACTGTTTCATAGTGTCCCATAGGTTTGAGTATGTTGTGTCTTTGTTTTCATTAAATTCAAGTAAGAGTTTAATTTCTTTCTTTATTTCTTCCTTGACCCAGGGGTGATTTAGTAGTTGACTGTTCAACTTCCATGAGTTTGTTGGCTTCCTGGGGGAAGCATTGTTGTTGAATTCTAATTTTAATCCATGGTGATCTGACAAGACACAGGTGGTTACTAATATTTTTTTTGTATCTGTGAAAGTTTGCTTTGTTACCGAGTATGTGGTCAATTTTCGAGAAGGTTCCATGAGCTGCAGAGAAAAAGGTATATTCTTTCCTATTTGGGTGGAGTGTTCTATAGATGTCTGTTAAGTCCATTTGATTCAATACCTCCAATAAATCTCTTAATTCTCTGTTTGGTTTCTGTCTGATTGACCTGTCCATTGGTGAGAGAGGAGTGTTGAAGTCTCCTACTATTAGTGTGTGTGGTTTGATGACTGCCTTGAGTTCTAGAAGAGTTTCTTTTACATATGTGGCTGCCTTTATATTAGGAACATAGATATTCAGGATTGAGACTTCCTCCTGATGAATTGTTCCAGTTATGAGTATGTAATGTCCATCTCCATTCCTTCTGATTGATTTTAGTTTGAAGTCGATTTTGTTAGATATTAAAATGGCCACACCCGCTTGTTTCTTAGGTCCATTTGCTTGGAAAACCTTTTCCCAACCCTTTACTCTGAGTAGGTTTCTGTCTTTGTGGTTGAGGTGTGTTTCTTGTAAACAGCAGAATGTTGGATCCTGTTTTCGTATCTAATCTCTAAGTCTGTGCCTCTTTATAGGTGAATTGAGTCCATTGATATTAAGTGATATTAATGACCAGTGGTTGTTGACTCCGGTCATTTTTTTTTTAGGTAGTAGAGTGTATGTGTTTTCCTTCTTTGATTTGTGCTTGTGAATGGTTGCTAGATGTTTGAGTTATTGTAGGCAGTGTTGGGAATGTTGGATTCCTTCGGTTGTGATTTTCCTTCTAATATTCTCTGTAAGGCTGGATTAGTAGCTACATATTGTTTAAATTTGTTTTTATCCTGGAATATTTTGTTTTCTCCGTTGATAGTGAACAATAGCTTGGCTGGGTATAGTAGTCTGGGTTTGCATCCATGGTCTCTTATTTTCTGCAGTACCTCTATCCAGGATCTTCTGGCTTTCATGATTTCCATAGAGAAGTTCGGTGTAAGCCTGATAGGTTTACCTTTATAAGTTACTTGACCTTTTTCCTTTGAAGCTCTTAAAATTTTTTCTTTAATCTGTATGTTTTGTGTTTTGATTATTATATGGCGAGGGGATGTTTTTTTCTGATCCAGTCTGTTCGGCGTTCTGTATGCTTCTTGAACCTTCATAGGAATATCGTTCTTTAGGTTGGGAAAGTTTTCTTCTATAATTTTCTTGAATATATTTTCTGGGCCTTTGATCTGTAGTTCTTCTTCTTCAATCCCTATTATTCTTAGATTTGGTTTTTTTATTGTGTCTCAGATTTCCTGAATGTTTTGTGTAGAGAATTTGTTGGATTTGCCGTTTTAATTGACCAGAGCATTTATTTTCTCTATGGTATCTTCAGAATCTGAGATTCATTCTTCTATCTCTTGTATTCTATTGGTTATGCTTGATTCTGTAGTCTCTGTTCGTTTACCTAGGTTTTCCATATCCAGCCGGTTCTTGGTTTGTGTTTTCTTCATTGCCTCCATTTCAGTTTTCAATTCTTGAACTGTTTCCTTTACCTCTTTGATTGTTTTTTCTTGGTTTCTCAGGGTCTCATTCATGGATTTACTTATTTCTTCAAACTTTTTGTTATATTTCTCATCTATTTCTATACTCATTTCTTCAAACTTTTTGTTATATTTCTCATCCAATTCTTTAAGGGAGTTATTCATATCCTGTTTAAGGGACTCTATTGCTTTCATAATGGCACTTTTTTCCAGTTCTTCTGGGTTAAGGTGTTCCAGTCCTTCTATTGTAGGGTCCTTGGGATCTGGTGTTTTCATGTTGTTTTTCATATTGTTGGATGAGGTCTTGCCTTGGCGTCTGCCCATCTCTTACTTCAAATGCACTCTATTGGAACTTCTGGTACCGGGTCAGGTTCCCTTCTTGGGCAAGAACTTCACTGACAGAATGCCCACCTTTCCTCAGGCAGGCTATTGAAGCACAGGCACTCCCTCTTTCTGGGATGCGCCTACAGCCCAGGCCCAGCTCGCAAGGCAGCTGAGCTGGGGAAATTTTATGGCCCCAGGGGGAAGGGAGAAATATAGGAATTCGTACCTGGATGGGAGCTTGTATGGCAGGCAGGAGGGGGGGGGCAGCACTACAGGGTCACCTGGGCGTCTATGGGGTCGGGGAACGCCCAAGCTCCTCCTCACCGGGACCCTGCCACGGGCCAAGCAAACTCACCCCTCTGATGGCCCTCTGCTAGAAGTCAGGGCCCCTGCTGGTCAGGAATGTGGCTGATCTGGCACCTGGTCCACCTGTCCTCAGGGAGGCCTTTAAGACCCAGGAACTGCCTCCAGCTGGGATGCGCCTACAGCCCAGGCCCAGCTTGCAAGGCAGCTGAGCTGGGGAATTTTATGGCCCCAGGGGGAAGGGAGAAATAAAGGAATTCGTACCTGGATGGGAGCTGGGATGGCAGGCGGGAGGAGTAGCCAGCACTGCAGGGCGACCTGGGCATCTATGGGCTCTCTTTGTCTTTGAGGTTTTTTTTTTTTTTCATTTTCTATGCAAAGACCTCTACCATCTTCACTAAGTTATTTTATGGTCATTCTCTTGTTCTTCAGCTTCATTGGAATGTTTAGGTTTGATGTTATAGGATAGTCAGGTTATGGTGGTGACATATTGCTGTTTCTATTATTGATTTTGTTCTTACACTGGCATTTAGACATCTGGATTTGGGATGATTATAGACCTAGGTGTTGATTCCTGTGTCTTTGTTGCATCAGAGTTTTGTTCCTTAGTTTCCTTTATCTTTTCGGATCTTCTAGCCTAAGTGACTAGAGTTTTGGTGACTGATGAGTCTCTATGTCCAATAGGGGGTCCTGCTAGAGTTTTGGAGACCTTGGAACCCATGGAGAGGTCTAGCCTATGGTAACGTCTAAGTCTTCTTGGGTCTCTAAATCTACTCTGGCCTCCAGTAAAGTCTGAATCTTCTTCAGGTATAGCGAGGACCATCATGACCTCAAGTAGTGCTTCTGTGATGTTCTACCAATTAATATGGACTGTACATTAACCTATAGTGTTGTTCCTCCAACTAATTGGGACCCTTGCCTGGACATATGGAGTTTTCTGAAGTTCTGGGGAAGGGCTAAGCATAGAGAGGATGACGATGTGGGAGGAGGTGAGTGGTAGTATGGGTTTTGTGGGAAAAGATCTTGGAGGCAGCAATTCCGTTGTTATGCTTGTTACTCACCTGCTATTGTGAAGAGGGCTGCGACACAGTAGTGCAATTTCTACAGAGTTGGTGGAAGGGCCCAGTAGTGGTGCTGGTATTGAGATGGTAGTGCGCCCATGTGATAAGTCTGGAGGGTCACTCACTGTTTGCAATGGTGTGGTCTAAGCCTCAGTAGCAGAAATTCACTGAAGTTTCTAGTAGGGTCCAACAGCAGCAAGGCCAGGGACAAGCTGGAATGACTTTTGCCAGAGAAATAGTGTCTCTGACAGAATCCAGGGACAGAAGAGTTCCACTGGCAATGAGTTCACTTACTGATTCTGACTCGTGTGTCCTGGGCCTGTTTGGCAAAAGTCTTCTGGGATTGGAACAATAAAAAAGTTTTTAAAAGTCTTTACTAAAAAAAGGTGAGACTTCTAGTTTAAAATAAAATGAAGATCTTTTTTTAAAACCACTGCAAAGGACAGTATATATTTCCAAAAATTACAGATATCTTAAATAAAGAAGTGGCATCCAAAGTGGGGAGACCACAAACTGTCAGTAGGGTTTACTTAGATTTGGGGTCTCACCCACATTAATTTTCTTCTCTTCTTTTTTTTCTAGCACCTGCACCATCAGGAACTACTATCACACATGAGCCTGGAAATGAACAAAACACACAAACACAGATATCCATCTTCAGTCCACCCACATCATTCCTGAGGGCTATCTTCTCAATGTCTCCCTAGTCCCTGACCTCGCTAGGAGCCACCACTTATAAAAGTTAAATGGTCCTGTAGTGCCCGTGCCACTACAAGAAGGTACGCACACCGGGAACTTGGCCTGGAGACTTAAAAACACATAGACAGAGAAACACAGAGAGAGAGACACAGACAAGGGTCATCCTTGATACAAGAAGCCAAGTTTATTTTTCTCAGGGGAAGCTTATATTAGAGATCCTTAGTCATGCCCAGCTCTCGAGATCTTTCATCTGCAGGCCTCATCAGAACCCACTCCCCTGTTATCAAGGTCTCCTGCTCAGAGAAGGTGTAGGTAGGCAAGGTCTCATGTTCAGAGCAGCTGCAGGCACAGGTGTTTTGCTCAGTTTACTCCAGCGGGCAAAGAGAGTCAGAGGTTCAGAGATCTGAAGCTTCCAGCAGTTACACTTATCTTCATACCAGTTATGACAAGTCTACTTGTCATAATAACATAACTACTGTAGGTTTAGCTGACTGTTTGCAGATTGTAATTAAAACCTTCTCCAGAGGAGGCTATTTCTGCAGGTGGGGTATTTTGGTGAGAGTACCAGCTCCCCCGATAACCACACAGAGACTTATTATTTATTATAAATGCTTGGCCAATAGCTTAGGCTTCTTAATAACCAATTCTTATAACTTAAATTAGCCAATATTTTACATTTACACTCTACCACATGGTGGTACCATTAAAAGCATGCCATGTTCATCTCCTGCTTTATCTGCATCTGACTAGTGAATTTGTCCTTCTTCTTCCGTGACCAGTTGGCTCTTTATTAAACCAATGAGAGCAACATATTTTCAAAGTGCACCAAATGATTATTCCTTAGCACATTCCTATTTGATTTATAGTCCATGGAAAATATATGTGGTTTGAGAGAACACAGATCCCAGTGGTCAGAGGATTACTTTGTTAAATGGATATGATGTGCCTGTCAAATTGCTTTAGAAATGTTACGTTCACCCGAAGAGATGGCTAGTTGATAAGTGATTGTCAGACAAATAAAAAGACCTGAGTTTAGTTTCTTATTACCCACATAAAAGTCATGCACTTCCAATTCCAGCAATAGGAATGGTCAGAGTATACCAGGAGTACATTCTGGATATTAATCCACACACCTATGAACACCTGATTTTTGACAAAGAAGCTAAAACAATGGAAGAAAGAAAGCATCTTTAACAAATGGTGCCGGCATAACTGGATGTCAACATGTAGAAAAATTCAAATAGATCCATATCTATCCCCATGTACAAAACTCAAGTCCAGATGAACTAAAGACCTCATTATAAATATGGCCACACTAAACCTGACTGAAAAGAAAGTGGGAAGTAGCCTTCAATGCATGGGCACAAGAGTCCACTTCCTAAATATAACCCCAGTAGCACAGACACTAAGAGCAAGAATAAATAAATGGGACGTCCTGAAACTGAGACGCTTCTGTAAAGCAAAGGACACAGTCAATAAGATAAAAAGGATGAAAAGATCTTCAACAACCCCACATCACACAAAGGACTGATCTCTAAAATATATAAAGAACTTGAGAAATTAGACAGTAAAATTCTAAATAACCCAATAAAAGTAGTGGTATACTGAAGTGGTAAACAGAAGATTCTCATCAGAAGAATTTTAAATGGCCAAAAGATGCTTAAGGACCTTTCTTCATCCTTAGTTATCAGGAAAATTCAAATTAAAACAACCTTGAGATACCATCTTACACGTGTCAGAATGGCTAAGACCAAAAACACTACTAATAGCTTATGCTGGAGTGGATGTGGAGTAAGAGGAGCACTCCTCCATTGCTGGTGGGAATGCAGACTTGTGCAACCACTGTGGAAATCAGTATGGTGGGTTCTCAGAAAATTGGGAATCAACCTACCTCAGGATCCAGCAATTCCACTCTTGGGCAAATACCCAAAAGATGCTCAATCATACTATTAAAGCATCTGTTCATCTATGTTCATAGCAGCATTGTTTGTAATAGCTAGAACCTGAAAACAACCTAGATGCCCCTCAATTGATGAATGGATAAAGAAAGTGTGGCAATTTATACATTAGAGTGCTACTCATTGGTAAAAAAACAACAGCATCTTGAATTTTGCATGCAAATGGATGGATTTAGAAAACACTACCTGAATAAGGTAAACCAGACTCAATAAAATGAATATGATATGTACTCACTCATAAGTGGATACTAGCTACAAACAAATGACATTGAACCTATAGTTCATGATCCTAAAGAAGCTAATTAATAAGGTGAACTCAAAGAAAAACATATATAGACCCACCTGTAAATTGGAAACTGACAAGACCTCCTGGCATAATTAGGAGCATGGGGGCAGAGAATAGAAGGTAGGGGAGAGAGGAAAAGGATGGAAGAATGGGAAGGTTGAGGAGAACTTGAGGGAATGGGATAGTAGAGATGGAGAAAATATAGATATGATAGCAAGGAAAGATATATATTGATTAAGGGAGCCATTATGGGATTAGCAAGAAACCTGACTATAGAAAAAAAAAAAAACAACCAGGAATCCACAAGGATGACTAATAGCGAATCAATCCCACACCAGTTATGTTTTAAGGGGTTATTTATTTTTGGGGGGTAAAACTTACATACACCATAAACCATCAGGAAGGGAGCCTAGTCGCTGGAGCCAGAGCCGGAGCAGGAGCCGGAGCCGGGACCAAGTGCCGGAATCAAGAGGCCCGAGCCGAGACTTGTGACTCTTTTTAAAAGAGAAATATACCACGCCCCAGTGGGCTCGTATTTCAGTGGCTATTGGCTGACGGAGGGGAAGGTGCTCCCGCAGCACCGGGGGCTCATGCTTCAGCGACTATTGGCTGAAGCAGCAGAAGGTACTCACGCAGCAGATGACCCCAGCTAAGACCCTAAGCAATACAGGAGAGGATATCTGAACAGGCCTTACCCTGTAGATGGACTGATGATTATCTTATAATCACTATAGAAAATTCGTCCCAAAACAGATGGAACCAAAGGCAGAGAGCCACATCAGAGCACTGGACTGAGCTCCCAAGTTGAAGAGTAAAAGAAATGAGAATATGAGTAAAGAGGTCAAGAACATGAAGTGTTCATCCACTCAAACGGTTTACTTTAGCTAATTGGAGCTCACCAAATCCAGCTGGACTGGGAAGGAACAAGTATATTACCAAACTAGTCCCTCTGAATGTGGCTGACAGTGTATGGCTGGGGCAGACTGAGGGGCCATTGGCAGTGGCACTGGGATTTATCTCTACTGCATGTACTGGCTTTTTGGGAACCTATTCTTTTTGGATGTATACCTTGCTCAGCCTAGATATAGTAAAGAGGGCCTTAGACTTTCCACAAAGAAAAGTGCCTTATCCTCTCTGAGGATTAGAGGCGGGTGGGGTGGGAGGATGTGGGGAGGAAATGGGAGGTGGGGAGAAAGTGGGAATTTGGGTAGGTATTTGTTTTTTAAAAAAGTATTTTTAAATCAAATCAATCTTTTTTCTCAATTACATACTCCTAGCCTCCATATATATGTAAATTATATGTACATATATAATTTTTCATAAGACTGAATCTTTTTTTCCTATATATTCTCAATAGTTTGAGAACTTGTAAGGGCTCTCACTGATTGTCTTGTAGATTGATTTGTGGCAAGATTTTATTAATTTAGATTTCAAAAACTTAGGGTAAAAAGGATAATAAACAATAACAAGTTTTGTGTGTTCAGGTTGAATGTTAATAATAGGAAATATATTGGGAGACATTTTTATACTGCAAGGAATATCTGAGGACCATTGCATATATTAATTCATTACATTCACACAGATTGTGGTAATTTCCACATTACAGAAAGGAAATTGAAGCCTAAATAACCTAAGTATCTCATGCAAGATTACATAGAGGAATTGAGTCATTGGGATGACATCTGTAAACTTCAAAGATTATAATTTGAATGGTTTTCTTTGTGGCTGTGTTTCCAGTACTAGCATTGCATGATGACAGAACATTGGAGTTTCATCTAATTCAAAAAATATAATGGCAAAGATATGCTGTCCAGACAGCTATGAAACTAAGTTGCTTTGCTGAATGAAACCTCAAAGAGATAGTCTCTATTCTGATTGAAGTTACTTTGAGCTCAGAATTTCCAGGACATGAATTTCTATATAAAACTCAGCTTCATTGTCTATTTTTAAGTTGTCCTTTTAATATTCATGTCCCATATGTGTTCCTTCTTGTATCTTAATTCTGACAGTGTCACTCTGTAATGATTTCACCAGTGTTGGGGAATAAGTGAATCATGGCTAATAACAAGTTAATTTTAACAGTACCCATTGTTCTATCAAATGTTTGCCTTATTTTTGATAAAATTGTCAATTTTAATACTTAAAACTTGTTGGGAATTTGAGTAGCTATTTTAACATATAGATAAATGAAATATATTTCTACATCAATAGATTGCTTTCGATTAAAAATATTGGAAAAATTTAAAGCAGAAATATGCTGATATATTTTCAAATTAAAATCAAATAATAGTAAGTTCTAATACATATGAGAGGAAATAATAAAAATATTAATTAATTCAAGGTGATAACTTAAATGATTCCATAGTCTTTGGCTTAAATTTACTAATGTAGACCATGACATTATTTTTCACTATCATTTTTATATTTTATCATGAGAAAATAATATTCCCCTGAATTATTCCTGTATTCCTCTCAAAGTGATAATGTCACTGATATATCATTAAAACAGCATAAGCAAAAAGCACATTTGAGGCCAAATTTTAATATTTGAAAATTGTTTAAAATATTTTATATTCTCTCATTATATGTACAAAGTCATTTCTACAACCTATTATATATCCTAAATGAAGGGGATAGGATGCGGTTTAGAAATTATATGTCCCTGATACAATTTTCAATCCAAATAAACTGAGAGTCATCTAAGTATAAATTTTAGAGTTGTTTAATACTAATATTTAAACATCATTAGTCCATCACATTTTCAACTGTAGCACATCCAAAACTTATATTAAATTGATAATTAAACAGAGTTTGTGAAGCTTATCTATATTATATTGCAATACTCTGGAGAAAGAGGAAAGCAAACAATTATTTATGTTATGAATTACAATATGAGAAATATTCGAACGGTAAAAATAAATTTAGAATTGGTGGACAGTCTACACAGTAAGGAAAGGAAACAGTTTGATTGAGTTAAGAAAGCCCAGAACCCTATAAGTATGGTGACACACAACCTATAATCATCACTAATTAAACAGAGGTAGTAGGCTCAACAAAGTTTATGGTAAGTCTTGTCTACACATAAAGGTTTTGGCCAGTCTGAACTATGTGGTAAGACACTGGAGACAAAAAGTAGAGAAATGGGACACAGAATTCCTCTGCTGAAAGGGAATTGTACACACTAGGCCAAGATTAATTCATGCAAGTCAAACCGGTTAGGTGTTATTCAAGAGAAGAATTATATAGAGAGTAAGCAGGAAAGACTTGTCTTCATGAGAAGGGACCCTCCAATAATGCAGAGGTGGAGGTGGAATAAAGAGGCAGAAGCAGGAAAAATTTCTACCCTGCCTTTCCAGGAGCTGAGATGTTTTTCCTACTGATGTTGCTTATCTAAATCACAGAACCCCAGCCTTCGACTCTGGGCCTCACACAACTTCTTTTACTCTGGTTCTTGTTCTTTTTTGCTGTTGTCGTTGGATTAAGGTTTGAACCATAAGCTTTCTAGGGTCTGAAACCTTAGAACTTGGGCTGAATCAACAATTAATCTACCCCCATTAAATTGAGTTTTACTAACTGCCTTCAAAGTATACTTCACAGACATGCACAAAGACCACTCACTAAGAAAGACGTGGATTTTTTAATAGCTTGTTATCACCACTTGTAACTCTTAAAAACACTGTCCTTCAACATGAATTTTGTAAGCACAGTCCAAGGAAACAATGGAGACTGTCTGTCTATAGAGAGATAAACACAGTAAATATATCTGCAACAGTATTTCGGAGAGTGCTAGATTTACTGTCATGATGCTGAATTCAAAGAAGCCCCAGAGCAGCAAGAAACAAGCAACAACAAGTTAAGAGGGTCTGTGTGTATGTCTGTATTTGAACAAGTGGAGAAGAAGATTGATGGCATCTCTACAGTTTTCAGAATTTGCCCCTGATCAGTTAGAACCTGCAGATGAAACTAAATATTCTGAGAACATGGTCACCATGAAATATTTCTTACTTTTATTAACTTTATTATTGAAGACAGACAGAAGATAGGGACACGAAAAATCCAAGGGGGCAGCAATGTTTTCTACTACGGATTTGATACTAATCTGTGAACCCCAGGGAAATTGTTGATAATATTGGAACATAGCAAAAAGAGAAAGGCACTAGGGCTACATTTTTATTTCCGTACTTGTGATAACAAAAGACTTAGTTATGTATGTACTGTGAAATATATTCCATAATCTCACTAATCTGATACAGAGTGAAATGTTTTTACAACTACATTTAAAACTAGCATTATACAGATATCATGACAAACAATAAGATGCATGCTGAATTTTTACTTAAAAATAATATAAATTAGCAAATACTAATGAGCATTAGAAGTTATAACTTGTGTGAAATGAATCAAAAGCTTAATATCTTCACATGGTTAATTCTCAGTTTATCATGCATTACAAATAAACAACATTTTATTTAGCTGTAAGCACTGAATATTTTATCACCAGCCCGAATAGCTGGAGGAACTTTAGTGTAACCAGTTATTCTAAGAAGGCTGGCTACTTGAGAATTCCATCTTGTCTCGAGTTCATAGTTCTGTGTTCTGGAGAGATTGTGAGACTTACACGAGAATATTTGGATGCTTGAGATGGGTTCAGTATTACAAACTTAATAGGGGCTTGAAAATCCGGCCAGTAGGAAGGCCAGACTCTCTAAACAACTAGCCTTGACTTTTCTGTGAGACTAAATATAACTCTTAACACTTGCTGAAACTTATAGTTTTTTTATTAGCCAAATTTCCAAAATCTGCTCAAAATGGCACCAAATAACATGTAACAAAGAAACAAAATTACAATAATAATAAAATGGTCAAGAATTAACTGTGTCTATCAAAAGTTTACAACTGTGTTCATTTGGAAAAGGGCAACAAAACTATGTTTAAAAAGAATATAAGAAAGAAAAAGATTCAGGACTATTTCAGTGAAGCCCCCAAAAATAGAAATATTTTTCCAAGTTTAATAGAATAGGACACATTATTGTCCAGAAATATTACAAGAACCTGCACAATGTGCATAAAGTGACACCAGAAGCTCAGTAGATTAGAGCAGCAGAAGAAGCTTCAAAGGGAAAACTGACCAGATAGGAATAAAGGGATGAATCATACACTATCTTGTTAATGATCAAAACAAAGTAAAGCAGATTTCAGTTAAACAGTAAAGGGCACTTAAGAGTCCATGAAAGAACTCATAAATAAAAATGAACTGTTACAGGCAGTGCAGCACAGTGGCTCTGTACTTCAGACTTGAACGGAACCCATCAATCTTTCCTTCTTTCTTAACCAATTGCTCTAGCGGCAGAAGTTTCTAAAATTGAATGACTTAATACTAAGCTTGCTGTTTAAATTTATGTATTACTGATGTGATTCTCATATCCCCATCCATTTTAAAGTACATCCAGGTACCACACTTCATTTAGTCTATAAGCTATACCTTCAAATTAACTCATTATTTTCATTTTGTCCTCCTTGAAGACAATATACTCATCCAAAAGAAAGTTGACTCTGGTTTCACCATGCCTAAGAGATATAAACAGTAATATTGTCACAACTTACGCAAGTGTTATAGTAAATTTGTACATGTCTCCTTGTTTTTATGATCTGTCATTTTGGTTTCCATAGAAAATTGTCCTTTCTACATTTAACAAAGACAGTCTTCATTGTAGGCAGAGACTGCTTGTTTATTTCCCGGCCTCCCAGACCTGAATAATAACACAGAAAGTGTATTAATTTTAACAGTTTGGCCTTTTAGCTCAAGCTTTTAATTAGCAAACTTTTACATATGTTTTACTAGCTGTTTTTCAGTCTTGCTTTGGTGCATTATTTCTTTACTTTGCTTCTTTCCCTACCTTTTGGAATGAGAATATATTTGCTGTCCCATTATATGTTTGAAGTAAGTGAATTGCTTTTGGATTTTGATTTTACTGGGGACTTTAATTCAGAGATTGCTTGACTCTTAGAAGAAACTTGAACAAGGGGTTTTTCAATAATTTTGAAATTGTAATAGAGTATGAGAAATTTTGAGGCTGGACAGAATGTTTTTGTGTTTATGTTATTATGGGTAAAAGCCTATGAGGACCAGGGAGTGGAATGTGTTGGTTTAAATATGTGTGGCCCTCAGAAACCCAGAGTTTTGGGTCTCTCCATAGGGATTAGCATCATTAAGGGTCATGGCCTTGATGAGGTAGGTATGGCTTTGTGGGGGGATGTGTGTCATTGTAGGGGTCAGCTCTGAAGTCTCATCTTATGCTGTGTCCAGGGTGGTTCAGTCTCCTTCTGCTGCATGCTGATCAAAATCACGAAGTCTCAGCCCATTCTGCAGCACCTACATGCTGCAACACTTCTCACCAGGATGTTAATGGACTAAATATCTGAAACTGTAAGTCAGCCGCAATTAAATATTATCCTTTATAAGAGTTGCACTGGCCATAGGGTCTCTTCCCAGCAACAATACCTTAACCAAGACTCTCCCGTTTCTTCTCTTTAAAAACAGCATATCTGTAACAAACAGATATACTTGTCCTCTGCCTCTTACACCCATTTCCCCCCTGGTTACGGAGTTCCTTGAGCCTTGGATAGATGGTTGTATTGTAAATATATTAAATACTTACTGAATCCCCTGGTCAGGAAATCTCTATATTTTCATCAGTTGTGGTTTTCTATAATGGTGTCCATCTACTCTTAAGATATTTCTTTGATGAGGGTAAGAGTTCATCTCACTTTGGATAAAAATTTAAGTATCAAAATGCAGTAAGAAATTTGATAATGGTATAGGAATGTGATAATAATATCCTCTCCTATAGGTTTCATAGCCTTACCAATCATACATAATTCATAATTTTCCTCTTTCAAGTCTGACTTTGTATGTATATATTTCTCTTTTTTCTTTATTTTTCTCTCACACAGTATATCTAAACCTCAGCCTCATTTCCCTCCCTTGCTCCAAATCTATTTTCATCTCGTCTGTTCTGCAGGCCTTTTGCTCCTCTAATTTTCTTCAGTAAAGATCAGGAATCTGAGAAATATAAACCAAACATCAATATGCAATAAGACTAGCCATAAATCCTCATGTCATGGCTAGATGCATCAATTGAGTAGTAGGAAAGGGTCCCATGAGAAGAAAACAGAGTCAAGACACCCCTACTCTCCCTGTTAGGAGGACAATGAAAATACCAAGCTAAACAACCACTGTATGTATGTATGCAGAGTTCCCTTAACAGATTCATTCAGGCTCTGTGCTTACTACTTCAGTCTCTGTGATGCCCTTTAAGCTCCATTTAGTTGGTTCTATTGTCCTTGTTCTCTTGAATCTTTTGACACTCTGTTTCCTCCAACCCTTCTTTCCCCTCTTCTGTGGGTTTCTCTGAGATCAACCTCAATTTTGGCTGTGGTCGGCACATCTGTTTTCATTAGCTAATGGTGAAAGCCTCTCTAATGAGGATTGGAATAGGTATGTATCTATGAGAATAGCAGAGTACTATTAGGAACATTTTTTTTTAGGAGAGAAAGAGACTTTCATGGAGAAGGAAATGTGTGGTGAAATAATTTTATATACTGTGAAGATATGTTGCTCTCATTGGTTTAATAAAAAGCTGAATGGTCAATATCAAGGCAGGAAGAAGTTAGGTTGGACTTGTGGACAGGGAGAGAGTGTGGGGATAAAGTGTGGCAATCACAAGGAGGCAGGAAGAGAAGCAAGCCGAACATTCTGTGTTAGAGAAAGACACCAAGCCACATGGCAAAATGTATATAAGAAATATATATTCAAGTTGTGAGAGTTAGTTTGTGTTGTGAGAGCTAGGTAATAACAAGTTTAGGGTATTAACCAAGCATTTATAATTAATAATAAATTTCCATGTGGTTATTTGGGAGCTGGTAGGCAGGACAAAAAAATTACACCTGTAGAGGGATAACACAGGTAACACCTATAGAGAGGTACACCTATAAAGAGGTGAAGTCTTAACACAATATTCTCAAGAGAGAACTGTAACTAATTGTTTCAATATTAGGCTCAGATAGGATTTGGGCAGTTCTCAGGTTACATCTCAAAAAGCCACTAAAATATATTTTTATTTCAAACCCTATCGCACCTTTTTAATAAGTATATTAGAGGTGACTCAGAAGACAACTTTCACAGAGTTATAGTCTGATAAAATTAAAAGACAGAAGCCACCATGTTATCTTCCTTGCATCTTTCTTTAACATCTAACCAAATATATCCCATCGTGAATATATGAACTATGTAAAATTGAATCCATAATATTTTACTTTCAAATTTCCCCATTGTCCATTTTCTTCTTTTGTTAATGACATCATTCAAGTTTCATAAATTTAGAAGCTATTTTTGTCTCACTTTCATCTACATTCATTTATATTTGAATACAAATTCAAGTCATTTATTAATACCTAGTTACCTGAAATTCATTTATATTTCTCTGATTTGCTATTTTGCACTGGAAGTTTTTCTAGATCCTTGCAATAATGTTTAATTGCATGAAACAATTTCAGGAGAGATGCTAACAAACCTCTGCTCACCCTTATTTTGTTAGTTTATTTTGGTTTTTGTTTGTTTGTACTTTGATACAGGGTTTTGCTGAAGCTTTTGAGCCTGTCCTGGAACTAGATCTTGTAAACCAGGCTGTCCTTGAACTCACAAAGATCCACCTGCCTCTGCCTACCAAGTACTGGGATTAAAGAAGTGCACCACCATTGCCCAGTTTCTGCTCACCCTTTATAATAGAGAACTATTGACAGATAAAAATCAGGATACCTTCAAGTCCAACATAGTGAATCAGTAAGTTTTATTGTGGTTATTTGTAGAAATCTGGGTGACAAATTGCTTAAAGGAGAAGAAACAACTCAGAGACAAGTATCACCGTGTCCCACCCCAGCTTGAGTGGCAGATGTTGAAACCTAGAAATCTGAAGCCTACTGCACAACTTTCAGGCAGCTCAGGAGAGAACGTGGCTTTTAAAGTTGCTTCAGTTGGTTTGAACCACTTTCAGAAAGCTTGTCTGATTGAAAGGGACTTTTGGCAGTACTTAGTATGAAATATACTTGTGGAAGAAGGGCCTAGTGAGTCAGGTCAGATTCCTCCTGTTCTTCCTTAAAGTATTTGACTTATTTACTGCTTGAAGGATGGATCATTTCACCTCCCCCTAGAACATCCTGCTGTTTGACCTTCCTGGAGGGATGCTATCTTTAATACTCCTGTTGCTGCATCTACCCATTAATAGCCTGTGTCTTTTGAGATTTTCATCCAGGTGGAAGGTTTTAGATAAAAACAAACTGCTTTCCAATATCCTGTGCCACGATTTGGTTCTAGTCATTTCTGGATTGTTCTCTATCAATATTTTATTGTGTAAACATGAGAACTTAGTTTATTCACTTCAAAACTTTTGATATTTCAGATCATAAATGTTTTGATTCTTCCTTTCAACACCAGTCATTTTCTGCCATTGTCGTCGACCCCTTTCATACTAGACTCATGACTTTCTTAATTGTTTCTAACTCTATAGACAAGTTGCAATTATGTACTTCTGAACTATGAAATTTTTATTTCTTTGTCTGAAACATACTTTCTATTTGTACCATCACACAATTTATCAGAAGGTATTAGCAGAGAGTTCTGTAGGACTGCCTTCCATCAGTTTTTTTCATTCCTGTTGTTTGCTATCAATATAAATAACTTAGTGTAATTTTACCAAAGAGTGAGATAAATTAGTGATTATCATTTATATTGATTAAGTAATTAAAGCATTTTACTTTTAGATTTCTTTTATCTTGCTGTGATTTTGGTCTTATTATGTTTGTCACGATATTGAAAAGCATTTTTAAAGAAATGTTGAGATAAATGAGCATGTTATTACTTGCACAAAATTTGATACATGTAATTTAGATATAAAACATAAATAATATTCAAATAAAGCATGATCTCATTTTTGTAACGTATGAAACTGGTTTCAGTCAGGCAATGCCTAAATAATAGTCTATTTTGGCATATAAAATTTGACTTTTTTTCAAAAATGAAAGGAGTTCCTCTATTAACTTTTAGAAGACTATTATAAATATATTTTCTTCTAATAAGGTAAAAAGATTTTCAGAACAGCTAATAAAACACTAGATTGAATGTGTATTAAATTACCTTTTTATTATATTTTATTGCCTTCCCAAGGACATGGTATAAAATGAGCTGGAATGAAAAAAAAATGAGTGATCAATATCATCATAACCTAAATTACTTTGAATCATTTGCTCATCTGTAACCATTATGAGCAACTTGAGTCATCATTTTCTATATCAATTAACATCATACTAAATATACTTCAATTTAATTTCCTTTAAAATACCTTTTTATATGCTACATGGAACCAGATTCTGTGACATTGTCTTCATTTTCTATTTATATTCTTCACTTCAAAGATAATTTGATTGCTTTTCTTTTGTCTCAGCAAGGATTCTATTCAAAGTTTTCACATAATATGAATTTGAAGTGCAAGTTATAATTCCCTAGGAAGGATTAGCTAGTCTCTTCATGTGATCTTTTTTTTTAAAGAATATGAGTATTTCTGAGTGGTCAGAGTCATAAAAATAGAGGAGTATTGAAAGTCAAAATTCAATTAGCATATAGTCATGCTAGGATACAAAACATGCTCAAAAAGTTATTGAAATTTCCTTAGCATACTTTCTTGTTCAATTTTACTGAATATGTAAGTACTTTTTTCCACAATGACATGCTATGTTTCAGTTCATTTAAAGTGGCCTTTCCAATATCTCCTATATAGTTATCACTTCTCTACATTAAAGATAACTACAGTAACTTTTATCTAGAGCCATCACATTTCAGTAATATTGGAATTGGCAAAAACAAAGGGAAAGACAATAGGCAACTTGTAGTTCCTTTATGACATTTAGAAAACACGGAGTTGTTCAAATCACATAAATAAGAATCTACTGGAATGGTAATACCAATGTTCAAAAAAAGTCCAGTTATATCCCCCCTCCCTATTGTCACTATGGTAAAAATTGGAAGAATCTACGTTGTGATTTAACAATGTTGGCCTTTTAGTAAAGAAGCACTTCAGTGCAAGATTCTTGGCAAGAACAATAATATGAGTGTTGATCATGTTCTAAGACCAGAGATAACTTCCTGAAAAAAATAATCGAGAAACCAAAGATAGGCTCCTGGTTGCCCCACTCAGGGAACACACTTTATGGGAACTTATAGGAAGTAACAGAACTGCTGGAACCCATTCTCTGCGAATTTGTGACCTAAAAGGTTTAGAAGAAGTAGAATACCCATAATAAAAGTGTTTTCTTAAAAGTTAAAAACTGATATCTTTAGTTTCTTATCCCCAAATCTGTAAAAATTTCAATCTGCAAATCACTTGTTTAGTATTGTTGCTGTAAGGAATTATATCTTCTAATGTCACAATATTTTGGTTTTTATCCTCCAGATATTATTTTACTAAAATATAAAATGATTTTCCTCATTTTTATATTGATGACACACTTTAACATGCTTTAATACTTTATTTCTCATAATTCTTAGGTTTCTTTTTATTTAATGAGCTCTGTACTTTATAGACAATAAATTTGTTGATAAAGTATAATGTGTTAGGGACACTTGAAAACATAAGATGAAGAAAAGCAAATGTGGCCACTCCAAAATTTCTGTGAAACTGAAATATTCAAAGACCATGCATGCTCTCATGCTCAAACACACACACACGACATGATAAACAGACAAAACAGAATGACAAGAATATAACTAGAGCTTTTGCCAAAATTATTCAATCAGATGATGTTTACTAATTAACCTAAGAATTGATAGTGTAGGGTGGGAATTAAAACATATTTACAAACATGAAGTACAAATGTGAACAAAACAAAAGTTTATAAACTCAGATAGTTAATAGTTTTAAGAGTTAAGTTCTATCATAAGAAAATTAGGACATTGCTCACATATTTCTAATAGATTGCCAAAGTTAAGACAGTTGTCTTCTTAAATAATTGCTCAGAAAGTTGTTCAGTGAATAATTATTATGTGACATGGAGTCAGTAGCTTTGATCTAGAGTTCTCATACTGAAGGGACATCTTAAAATTTTAAAAGCTTCTGACAACATAATTGGGACACCCAGGGAATTTTAGAGAGTAAGTAAATAGGAATACATACACAGAGTTTAAAAGTAAGCAAGTAAAAAAAAAATCTTCTATCCAAAGTCAGAGTTGAAATGATGATTATTATATGTACAAGAGTAAAATTTAACAGTATTTTAAAATTATGTTTAGAATATTTTGATATAATGTTAAAATACAGAAAACTAGGAGCTATACTGATTTGTTCTATCTTCTATCTGTCTGTCTATCTACTTTTCTATCTGAAAACCATGTATTTTATGAACAAAGAGGATCTGAATCTTGTGTAATACATAACAAATCAGTAGCTCATGTATAATAAAGCATTATGACTGGAAAAAAACAATGTAGGTATATGTAAGTTAATACAGTATACTCAAATCTACTTTTAATATCAATATATTTAAGTTTATGGAAATGTAATATTTTAGTTTTGTCCTTAATTCAAAACCCTTTTTAAAGAATAAATAATACTTAGCTAAATCTCGATAATAAATTGTATAGTTTAGCAAATAGGCAGCTGATACAGTACTATTTTGTGACCCATCCCTGGAAAAATCTAAATCTTTCTGTGAAGTCTTGAGTTTTCTGTAAGTTGGAAGAAGGGTGGAGACTCAATGAGTTTTTCCCATACCACATTAGCACATTTATTGTTGTCATTGTATAGTCCTTATTTAAGTAGGCTATATTGTTGAGGTATCATGAGTATAAATTCCTGTCATATCTAGGAAGCACAATCTAGGTATAAACTTTCTGGTTTTAAAGCTTTTAACATAATTCCACCTGTTTTTATACAATCTTCCCTGATTTTTCTGTGTGAGATTGTATTGAAGATTTATGATTTTGGACTGGGTACCCAGTGATCATCTTTCTACCTTTTGACCAGTTGTTTCTTTCTTTAAAGGTTTCTCTGTTGCAATGAAAAGACTCTTGGATGAGTGGTGAAGGCTCATGTATTTTGTGTGTAACAATAAGAATTTAGGATGTACATAACTGCAAACAAACTTGAATACTCCACAGTATTAAAGTCACACTTTCCCCTAATCTACTGTACTCTAATCTCAAGGAAACACTTAAAATTATGTTTAGTCTGATAAACAGATCACATCAATCTTTAATTTTTACCACAATAAAAGCAAAGCACAGTATCCCATTAAGAAACTTAGTGCTTATCTGACTTCATGAAGTGGTCATGACATCTCATTTTCTTGCTGCCTTTGAATGCAATAGGTCCATACTACTTCATTAAAGCCTTCAGGTTTTCTTTCCCTTTATGTGATAGATGGTTCTGCAATAATAAATCACGTAGTTCACATAAATCTGCAATAAAAAATCACATAGTTCCCTGCTTCATCTTTACAGGTTTCAGTTAGCTGTTTTCCTTTCTTTGATTTTCACAATGCAATACCAAATTCTACAGTAAAACACATTTTAAATCAGCACATAGTTTGAATAAAATTTAAAAGAAAAATTTGTGTTTGGGTTAATTTTTTGATAGCAATGCTGTGATGTATTATAACATCATGTTTCACACAAAAAGGTTTTTCTAGATAACATAAGTATACTATATATATGCATATACTATATATTATATATAGTTGTATATATTTTATATAGTATAGATATTTAAAGATTAATTTTTATAAACATAAATACATTTAATATACAGTGAGATAAGTCATATATACCATCTACATCTTCTTAATCATTTATTATTTCTATTTATTGAGAAAATTCAAGTTCCTCTTCTATAGTTTTTTAATAAATTAGTCAACAAATTGTATTAAGCTGTCATGCCTTTACTTTTTGTAAAAATATTTAAACATTACCCTTTTCTCTAAGGAAATTTTGGTAGTCACCATTTGCCTTCTGTTCATTCCCTTTACATAGTTTCCTTAATCTCTGGGGACCATTAGTTAGTCTTTCTCTCTGTGAAGCTCTCTTTTTCAGTTTTCACATATAATAACAAAATACAATATTAATCTTTCTTGTCTATGGTATTTCATTTAAATTAATATAGTCCAATTTTAATAATCATTACACAAATAATCGATAACATCATTTTTACAGCTATGTTTTGAGGTGTTTCTCTTATGTGAAGAGAAAGACTTATCTTAGTTCATTTGATTATTAAAACAATATAGGATAAATGATTTGTAAAAAAAATGAGATTACATTTCTAACACTTCTGAGGTCTAACTTGTACAAGACAAGCCAGTTTTAGTCCTTTAAAAGTCCACTTCCAAAATATAAACTAAAATGTTGCTTTCCCTTAGAAGGGAAGAAATCAGGGTCCCAAATGGCAAAAATATAAAACAAACAGCAACAACAACAACAAAAACCCAAAATGAATGAAACAAAAATTTTAAAAAGTAGCTCCTTTCTACAGTCGTATTGTTGAAGTCTTGAGGGTGAAGTTTTCATTGTATCACTTCTACATAACACAAACTGTTTAATTAGGGTTTAAGTCTACAGCATGCACATTTACGCCTAGAGACCCATTCAGAATGTGTGAGCTTTGCCTTTATTTCCTTCTTCAAAGCTTTGCATATATGTTAATCAATTAATTAAGCTAAATCATGTGACTCATGGCTTGTTATCTCATTTTCCACATGCCCTGCTTCTTCTGCAGCTGGCTAGCACCTCTGACTCCTCCTCTTAGCTTCCCATCATTCTAGTTTGATTATCCTGCCTATAATTCTTGCATGGTTACCGGCCAATCAGCCTTTTATTAAACCATTTGGAATGACACATCTTCACAGTGTACAAAAGAATTATTCCACAAGCATCTAGACTCCCTTCTAAAGGGAGAAAGAGAATTTCAGGATTTCAAAAGGATCATTGTATGGAAAAAAAATAAAGTAAAAAAAAAGAAAAAGAAGAAAAAGAGAAAGAAAATGAACTAAACAGAAAATATGTTAACTTAGATATACCTAAACATCACAGCTTTCAGTCTGAGAAGGAAGAAGAAAAATTTGCCCGCAAATATAAACCAGGTTGCCCAGGCCAAAAATGATATGAGTTCAACCTGGAGGACAAGCCTCAGTCCTCAGATTCTTCAAAACTTCGTGCAAGCTTTGTTGAAATGCTGATTCCCCTGCAGGACAGTTCAGCAGTAAACGGGAATGTCATACTGTCACTTTATCTGAATGCTGGAGACTGGAGGCTTCTTTACAGACAGCTCAGTATTTGAAACTGACCTATTGTGGGTTCAGAAAACAGGAAAGAAATGAGGAAAGAACAAGAAAGAAACTGCAAGATTCTTTAGGACTGAAGCCCAATAGCTTTAACAGGCAGTTTTAGAGAACTTCGTACTTTTGGAATACAAAGGAAATGGTATCTTTACTGTTGGCTGCCAGGAACCAATCTCTTCAACTAAGCAGAACCAAGGAGTGTAATTTTCCTGAGATAAAGTTCAGAGTGTGGAAAAATGTTGGTGACGGCTTTTTCAGCACTATAGAATCTGACAACTAGGAAATTTCAGTGGTAAATTTGACATCAATAGCTGTATCCGGCCAGCAGGAAAAAAGCTTAGGAGGTCCTGAAATTTTGAAAAATGATCTTCTGCATCTACATATTTCACTGTTGTGATTGCTTTTTATGCTGTGGAGGAACCCTACCACCCATGGTTTTATAATATCAATTTCCACAGAACTCAGGCTTGAAAGGATCAATAGACACTAGAGAATCTGTCCAGTCTACAGATTGCATAGCTAAGAAGCCAATAGTGGCCACTGGAACACAAAGGAAAGCTAAATGAGAGAAAACAGTCCTGGAATACACTGAATATAAATCTAATACAGGTTCAATATCAACATAAGCTATAGAAATAATAGGAGTCTACAAAGTGAATTGACCCCTGGCCCACACATATAAAGGAAGTCTGTAATATTTGTAGATACAGTGTTGTACCCAGATTACTACCCCCAGAGAGACCACCAGAAACCAGAGAAGACCAGACTGCAATAAGCAAAGTTTCTTGTTAGCATAATATTTCGGGACTTGTCTCCACACTCCACACAGCAAGGCAAGGAGGAGCTTGAATCCCTCTATGGGTTAACTCTTTAAAGGCAAAAGCTACAAGCTTTTCAGGGCCATCAGGGGATTTGACATGGTTGCAAGGTCTTTGCTCTTTCAGAGCAAGGTCACCCTGTCCCTGAGTCAGGACACTACATCAGTCTCCACCAGGTGGCCGGGCAATCTTGTGCTTTGGAATTTCCCAAGTGGGGGAGGGGCACTATCTTTTCTGAGAACATAAGTCTTGTTTGCGGTTTTTGATTTTAAAACACTCTGCTGGGAAATTTCTTCTTGTTCCTTTGAGAATAGTGGATGAGGGTCTCACATTAGAAAGGAGATAATTTTGTCTCTCTCTCTCTCTCTCTCTCTCTCTCTCTCTCTCTCTCTCTCTCTCTCTCTGTCTCTCTCTCTCTCTCAATTTTCTCCCTACAAGGGCTGCATACACATTGTACAACCAGGGTACCTGCTAAAGATAGCCAAGTTGGAATGATGAACTGACTAAGCCTTTTGAAAATGGAGCATTGGATATTAATAATAGAAGTGCAGTATTTGTGTTTGCAGATCTTGGTGTTTTGTATTGTTTTGTTTTGTCTGTTTTGTTTTGTCTCTAACAACAGACAGATTGAAATTCTTCATTCTTGGCTAGGTAGGTTCTCCATTTCTGTTGAGCATTGAATAAATTATACCTGACAGATTTTTAGTGTACTTTAAGTCTTAAGGTAAAGAATCAGAGTTGGTGAGGGACATGAGAGAGGAAGAGAGAAAAGTGTGGGACATAAGACAGCAGCAGAACCACTTAGTCTAGTGTCAGGTTGAATCTTCAGCCAGAGTTGAAACAAAAACCCAGGACAGTTAACATGTGTCATAATAGTTAGATACAGACATAATATTCCTTTCTATAGATATGCTATGCCAAAATGAAGGACATTGGTGGCAAAGTTTAATGATCTCTATTTCTTGCATTCAATTTTGGCCTGTCAGGTCTAATACATTTTCCAATGAACAGTTATGAAGCCATTCTTTGAGTTGGAAAGTTCTAATGTGATACTAAACAACTACATGAGTATAAATAATAATATAATTGTATGTTTCATAAGGGCCTAAAGAAAGACTTTTGGCTGTTTCACTATGAAGAGATGGAACACATGTTTTTAATTATTAAAATAATTTTTGATGTATAATACAGGACATATGAGTAAATGTGACTAAAGAAAAATTGTTTACAAAAAGTAGGAAAGGAAGAAGAGAGTAAAGCCCAGAAGGAAGCAATGTTCTCTGTTCAACTTCATACAGATCAGTGAAAAGCCTAAGACTTTTCAGTATCTAGTCAGAACTAATAAAAATTATGTGACTATAAAGCCATTGTGTTTTTAAAAATCCTTTAAACTGAATCTGGAGAATAAATTCAGAACACAGCAGAAATCAGTTTCCAAGAGCATGCACAATGGTAAAGCAATAAATAAGAATGCTGGAATTGGAACAAAACAATATAATGAACAGAGTAGATGACAAATAAAATCAACCATGTGCAAAAATTTCCAACTGTTACTTTAAAAAGTTCTACCCTGATGAGATTCTTGACACGCCTTACAGAATTAAATCTTTGATGTCTTCCTGTTTATTGAGTCATTTTTTAAAAAGTACTAAGTTTTTCTAGTTCACTGAGAATGGTAAATGAACATAGCTTAAGCTAACAGAAGCCCAATCCCCAACAGATGTTCCAGACTATCAGTATCACTAAGGAGGCATCCGTATCTGTCTGTATATCTGCCTGTACAGTCATCCATTCCAGGTTAAAAAGTTTGTAAGAGTAAGGAAACATATTATATTGGTAAACCAAATTATACATTTAAAAGTTAATCATATTATACTTTCAAGCAATTTTGAAGAACTTTTATCGTCTAATGCAAAGAATAATTATTTTTGTACAATATATGTAATAGGATATGGATATTTGCACATAAAAGTTCATTTCTGCTTTTTATAACATCAATATTTAGTTAAGAAAGGAGCAGAAGCAGACTCAACATATTATAAATCTTTTGAGGTCATAAAATAGAAGCCAATCCCATCGATTCTAAACACTTTCTGTGATCATTGGGGACAAAAGTAACAGAGATGAATAAAAAAGTGTCCACAATCTGTATCTCCAGAATTAGGAAGACAACCACCTACAAAAATCAAAGATAAAGTCTGTCATTAACTTTCACCATCCTAAGATTAACTGCACTCATCTACAGCTACTGTTGAATAATACTCTCGTACACTATCAAGATTTGTCACTCATATTTGTTTAATAAAACACTGATTGTCTGCTAACCAGGCAGAAGCATAAACAGTACAACCAACCTAGAAGAATTATTGGAAGAAGAAAGGCAGAAAGTCAGTCACAGGACAGACACAGAAGAAGCAAGATGAAAATGTCTAACTGAGAAAAGGTTCCAAGCCAAGTAAATAAACATAGACAAGAATTATGAGTTCATGTAAGTTGTAAAAGCTAGCTAATAATAAGCCTGAGCTAATAGGCCAAAGGTTTTATAATTAATATAATCCTATGTGTGTTTCTTTGGAATTGAATGATTGTTGGACTGGGTGGGCAAAAACTTCTATATACATACAGTACAGCAGTAGACAGTAATGTTCTAATCAGTTTTAATCACTCCAGTCTCAAATGTACAAACATATATCACATAAAAAAAATATCACACAGCACTCTAGCTAATATACAGCAGGAAATATTTTGCTTCTTACTTTCTCACTTCAATACACCTGAGTGAGTATTGGTATTTGACACATATAGCATTCTTTGAATATGCATATGGAGGAAGTAAAGCATTTTTAAGAGCCGTGTGAATAACAAAATTCAAGAAAATTCAAGTACTGTAGATAAGCTGGTATAATATTTAATATGGATTAAACATGTCTTTTGGTACACATATATTTATTTTTGAATGCAATGTATGCATGTTTGTGGTCACATCCATATGCGTACATATGCATGTATGTATGTATATGTGTATAAGGCTAAAGATAAATCTTCCAAGTATTTCTTAGTAGTTCTCCAATATATAGTAGAGACAAGGACTTTCACTGAACCAGGAGCTCACAGAATAGATTAGCTGGATAGCATGTTCAAAAGATCTGCCTGTCTCAAACCATTAAGTTTACAGATGAACACTACACATGGTGTTTTATGTCAGCACCAGGTTTCTGAACACAGCTCTTCATGCTTTCACGGAAAGAATCTATGGGTAGATCCAGTTCACTGATCTTATCTATGTACGTTAATTAATCTTTAGCAGATTTATAGTAATTGGTGTCATGTAAATACTAAGTAAGCACCTGTTATTTTTTAGAAACTATAAATAAATTGTTCCAATGTTCAATGTGGATGAAAATATAAACTGTATTTTCAAATCCCTTGTAGACAAATTCAAAGATGTTGGGCAGATATGAAAGAAATTCATATTATAAGATAATGAAGACTTGAAACATGGTTATTTGCTTTAATTATCTAGCATTACTCCTATAACTGTGAAGAAAATTAAGTAACTATGATGAAAGAATGAGTAACAACAATATTTTTGAAGATGTGAAAAAATAATTCTTCTGGAAGATTTAAAATATACATGTGTCTGTGCTTACAAAGCCTAGAAAAGATATAATTCAGAAAATATTTTTTCAAAGGAATCCCCAGGATATGTAATATTAGTGTGGCCTTTTAATTATTGATAAATTATAAAATATTTTCTCTAAAGTCAAAAAACTTAAAAGATTCTATTTGTGATCATATAGTTTTCTTTATAACAATAAAATATTTTTATATTAGTTAGCTAATTTTAAAGAATAGTTAAGAGAGTAATTCATTGTATGGCCATCATCAAGAATACAAAGGAAAGATTCTTTATATATTTTGGAAATCAACTCTCTGTCATATGTAGGGAAAATAAATATCTTTTATTTATTTAAAAACCCATTCTATAGGTTACTATTTTGTCCTACTTATGGTGTCCTTTACCTTATGGATGCTTTACAGCTCCAGGAGGTAACCATTGGTTAACTGTTGATCCCAGTGTCTGTGATACTGCTGTTTTGTCCAGGAAGTGGTTTTCTGTGTCATTATGGTAAAGGCTATTTTCCATGTTTTTTTCCTATCAGGTTCAGTATTCATGTTGAAGTCTTTAATTCACTTGAATTTTAGTTTTGTGCCATGTGATAGATACGACTTAATTCGCATTCTTCTGCATGTTGTTATCCAGTTAAACCTGTACCATTTGTTGAAGATACTTTATTTTTTCCATAGTATAATTTTTGACCTCTTTGTCAAAACTGATGTGTCCATAGGTTTGTCGATTTGCATCTGGGTCTTCAATTTGATTCTATTCATGCACCTGTCTGTTTTTATGTCAATATCAAACAGTTTTGTTACTATATACATGTAGTAGAGCTTGAAATCTTGGATGGTAATTTCTCCAGAACTTATTTTGTTTTAAAGAACTGTTTTAATTATGCTAGTTTTTTGTTTTTGTTGTTTTTCCATATAAGTTGAGTATTGTTCATTTAAGATCTTGTAAAAAATTGTGAGTAGATTTTAATGTGAATTTCATTGAATCTTAATATTTCTTTTCATAAGATGACCATTTTTGAGAAGCTAGGCATAAAAATTCCAAATTATCCAATTAAAAAAATGAGATACAGATCCAAACAGAGAATTCACAATGGAAGAATCTTAAATGGACGAGAAACACCTAAAAAAATGTTCAGCATCCTTAGCCATCGGGGAAATACAAATCAAAATGCCTTTGAGATTCCACCTTGCATTATAATTAGACATTCCTTTGGGGCTCTTGTTCACAAATAATAACACAGAGACTTTCTATTAATTACAAAAGCTTGGCTTTATATTGGGCTTTTTTCTAACTTGCTCTTTTAACTTAAATTAGCCTAGTTTTATTTATCTATATTTCTTCATGTGTCTTAGTTATGTCTCCTCTGTACTGTACTTCTGACTTCTTCCATGTTTCATTAGCAACTCTCAAGAACATAGATTCATTCTGAGTCTTTCTCTCTGTGCATGGAAGTTCTTCATATTCTCTCCTGCCAGGCTAATGGCCATTCACCTCTTTATTAAGACAATCACATTGATATGTATTCACACAATTTAAACAAATATTCTGCAACATGACACCTGTCAGAATGGCTATGATTAGAAACACATGTTTCATGCTGGAGAGAAGTTGGAGCAAAGGGATCATTCCTCCATTGGTACAGCTACTTTGGAAATGGATATAGAGATTTATCAGACAACTGGTAAATCTTTGTCTTTTCTTAACATTTATATTGGGTTTTGTTGTTGTTAAGAATAATAATTTTCTAGTTTCATACATCTGCCTTCTAATTTCATGTCATCATTTTTCAACTGAGTAATATTCCATTGTGTAAATGTACTACACTTCCTTTTTGCGTTCCTCACTTGAAGGACATTCAAGTTATTTTCAGGTTCTGGATTTTATGAATAACCCTCCAATGAACATAGTTGAGCAAGTGTCCATGTGATATGATTGAGCATCTTTTGGGTATATGCCCAAGAACAGTATAGCTGGGTTTTGAGGTAGATCCTTTCCCAATTTTCTGAGAAATCACCATATTGATTACCAAAGTGGCTGTACAAGTTGCAAGCCCACCAGCAACTGAGTAGTATTCTCTTTGCTCACATCCTCACCACCACAAGCTGTCATTTGTGTTTTTGATCTTTGTCATTCTAACAGGTATAAGAAGGACTCTTAGAGTCATTTTAAATTGTATTTTTATGTTGGCTAAGGTTGTTGAATATTTTTTTTGGTATTTCTATCAAGATTCTTCTGTTGAAAATTATCTATTTAGGTTTACCGAATATTGTAAGGATCACAAAATACTATGAATTAAGTCCTTTAGATGCTAAAGTTGTTTCTAGGATTCTTTTGAAACTTGATATTTTATTGCTATAACAATGTAAAGACACTCAATTAGAAAACAAAACATTTTAATACTGAGATGAGTTAAGGAAGAATAATTTAAGTTCGTGTTCAGATTCTTCCTTAATACTATTAAAACATATTTTCATGTTATTATTTATCTATTTATTTATTTATTTATATTTCAAGACGGTTTCTCTGTAGCTTTGGAGCCTGTCTTGGAATTGCTCTTGTAGACCAGGCTGGTCTCAAACTCACAGAGATCTGCCTGTCTCTACCTCCCAAGTGCTGGGATTAAAGGTGTGCACCACCACTACCCAGTACTTATGCATTTTTTATCTAAATAAGTAGCCTGTTTTGGAGAAACTACAACAATGTGAAAAGAAATGAGTACACTGAACTTAACAAAAAGATTCTATGCAGACTACCATTTCATTTCTGCTGGGCAGTTAGTTTGTTGAAACATAATTAACTCAGCAGATATCTGGGATCCAATATTTTGTCATTTTATAAAGATAAAGATGTTACATAAGATAGCACAAACAGTTCAGTATCAACACATTGCTTTATTGTACTTGTCAGATTGTCTAAAATCACACATTGTACTTTGTTTTTGAGATTATTCCCAGACACATTGTGCTGACAGATGTGGAGGAAATGAGAATGGCACTAAATCTTTAATAAAAATAGTGGTAAAAATCACTGTATTATTGTTTATTTTATGTGAGACTATAGTATTCAGGCAGCAGATTAAAATAAATATAAATTACAATTGACTTAATCTATACATTTTAAATTTATTTTACTAATTATTTTAAACATGGTAGTACTTCTTTATAAGTGCATAAATAGTTAATTAAATAATAAAATATTGCTGTTTTCTTCCTAGGGACAAGCAGCTTGCAAATTTAGCACATTTCAAAACCAAAAGTGTCAAACTTGAGTAAAACAGATGATAATATTTTTTAAAAATACATTGTGTTAAGCACTTTGTTTTCTTTAGTTTTCTAGTTACGTTGGCTTTTTTAAGTATAAGGAAATAATTACTAAAGCTAATCTTTTTGCAACACAGGATTGAGCTATGTAGTACATCTATTAACATTTCTGCCTTTTAAAATAACATGAATCCTCATACAACAAAATCTCCCAAACTGTGTCATTTGCCAAGAAAGTCAAATAATTTTTAAGATTTTATAATTGTATTTCAGAAATACCAAACTAATTAATTTTCACTAACAATTGCAAGTACTTATAATTATTGACATGCTCAGATTAAACACTTGTATTTTGATGCCAATCTTGATGATTAAGTTAACATGCCACCTTTGAAAGTGTTGCTATAGCAACTTTAAAATTATACTGATTTAGGGAAGTCATCTATAGTCTATAGTATATCAAAGAAATAAAACTATGAATAATTTTGAATAGCAAGCCAGCCTTATAATGAAAATATTAGTCTGTAATTGTGTGAAAACAAGAGTCAGTAATTTTAAAGTAAATGAATAGATTTTAGTAGTATAAAAGTAATCTACAGAAACTGAATTTAGTTTGACAGTAATATTCAGATTTAAATTAACTGATTGTTAGGTTGAGCACACACAAATAGACCAGATTGAATTGTTGAGTCAAGCATTTGGAGATCATTTTTTTTTTTTGCTTTCCAAATTATTAAATAATGAAGCAATTAGCTAGATTTAAAAAGTCATCATACTACCAAGGCTTGTGTGCAACTCCTGTGTCTCAGATCACAAAGCATCAACACACTCAGTATTTCATGTGTATATAACAGGGCCCTGTAGAGATATATATGCAGAAATATTTTATTGTTGCTTACAAACATATTCATATCTCAGATGAAGGTATTGGTGTCGTCTTTCAACTTTATTCATTCACCAAGGTACCAATTCGTTGCTCCAGAGACTGTGATGTGTTGAATTTGATAAGTGACCTATCATTACCTCTAATAAAAGCAGAGTTCACTGTAGTCACATTAGGCTACAAAATGAACAGCTTCCTGTCAATAGCCCTGGAGAAGGATACATAATTCATGCTAACAGACACTAACCTAGAAGCAATGGATATTCATAAAGATGGGAAGGTAGAAAACTTTTGTTCCTGCCATTATCTTCCTTAACTTGTTCAGTATAATTTCACTTAGCACTTTTCCTAATCAGTCAGCTTGTACTAATACTATTGATAAAATTACAATTTTCTTTCTTTTTGGGAGGGGGATTTCGAGGCAGGGTTTCTCTGTAGCTTTAGAGCCTGTCCTAGAACTAGCTCATGTAGACCAGGCTGGCCTTAAACTCACAGAGATCTTCCCACCTCTGACTCCTGAGTGCTGTGATTAAAGGCGTGCACCACCACCGCCCAGCTAAAATTACAATTTTCTAATGTGTTTGTACCATTGCTTAATATATTGTGAATTACTCTTGCAAATCTTTCTCCAGCACTTGCATATTTCAACTCTGTATTTGTCTTGTCCTTAAAGCATTAAATACAATATTTTACATACATTCATGCAATTCCTAAAATTTAAAAATATTAAATTTTTATTAAATTCAACTATAAAATTTCATATTCTATTCTACAAATATTTATGAAGCATTTAGTAAACTATCACTATGAATAGTAGAGTATTGCATGTGTAATGATTACATAAAACACATAAGTATTGTCATTCTTGCAATTTTCTTTGATTAATTCTGAAAGATATTTTATATTAAAACATTAACTTAACGTAATTACACTATGGAGAAAACAAAAGAACACAACTAAGAAAGACCAAAAGGAGAAAAATTTCCCTGATCCCACCTCCCTAGCATAGCTACTTCTTTTTTTTTTATGTGTCTCTCAGTCATCTCTCAATGCTCTCTATTGTCTCATTTGACACACTGTGTATCTGTGTGTAATAAGTGTGCCACTTACTACAGCCTTTCACATAGCAGCGCTTTATAAATACTTCCAGAAACCTATTAATATTCTCCGCACAGACTTATCAACAAATGTATCTAATTATCACTTCATACATTTCCAAACTAACATTGTTATTAGTACTGGAAAAAATGGAGAAATGAGAAATAGCAATTGGGATGATTTGAAAACAAAAAATAAAAACAACAACAGCGGGAAAAAAAGTGAAACTCTGCAAGCCACCCTGTTCAAATCATGTAGATATAGTGCTACACTTTAGCATTTCTAATAGCTATAACTTAGTTAGTAATTTGTTTTCCCAGGGCCAAATTTAACAAACTTTAAAATGTCTTAATATGTACTGCCAAATTTACACTAATAAAATAAAATTATCCAAGTTAAAACTAATAGCCTCAATAAACTTCAATTTATGATTAATTTTTATTGCATGATCCAGATTTAGTTCAAAACACTATTATAGAAAGTTGTAAAAACCTCTTTATCTATCTATCTATCTATCTATCTATCTATCTATCTATCTATCTATCTATCATCTATCTATCTATCTCTGGGTGTGTGTATGTGTGTTTGTATGTGTGTGCACTTTTGTGTGTAGTGTATTTTTATTCCATTTTCTAATCTTGTAATTCCTCTGAAAATAACAAACAAATCAAAAGCACAGAAAAATTAAAGTAACGAAATGGAAGCTAGTTGATATTTGTTAGATGTTATTTTGGTTAATAGTTTTAAGAATGACTTTTGAAAGTCTTGACTTATGATGTTGCTATTAGACGATGACATAGAAAACAGCTCTCTTGTCCCTGATTAGCATCCTGTGAAGGATGATCTCCATTGGTCACAATCTTATTGTTGGAGAAACACTTAGAGGAATAGTAAAACATCCATGAGGGCAAGTCCCTGGGGGGTTTCAAGAGGATTAACTGAGTACAGGTATTCTAAACCTGCTTCTCACCACATTATAGGTTAGAACTGCAGATGGAATAAAAGGAGAAGAAAGGGAAAGACAGTGAAGTAATCCCCCTCCTTGACTAACACAACGTGAGTTTCTCTAGTCACAAAGCTCTTCTCATTGTGACTCACTGTAAGTATTGAAGACATGAGACAGAATAAATGTTTAGCTACTTAAATAAAATAAAATTAGAAAATCAGGTCTAGAAAAACCAAAGCCATTAAGAAAACCATCCTAGATTTTTCTTAGCATTGAGAACCCTGTACAATAGCTCACTGAAACAATCTGACAGTCATACACACACACACACACACACACACACACACATACACACTATATATATAGGTATGTGTATATGTATGCATGTGTGTGTTTCTGTATGTGTATTATATATAGCTTATATGTGTATGTATATAAGTGTGTGTATGCACATATATTATTTTAAGAAGACACACATACATATATAAAATGCACACACATACACACACACACACACACACATCCTATTATGCTATCAACACAAATAGAAAGTTGGGAAATTAGAAGGAAAGATAGAATTCTATCCAAGCATATAGAGAGCCCGTGTTTTAAGACAGGGCCAAGGTGGTGTGTAGGACAGTGAAATATGAATTTGGAATTCTGTGGTATAACTTTATGAAAGTTTCCCATAGCTGTGGCAACACAGAACATAGGATTCTCTTATTCTGAGGAGCTCTAGAAGTCAAATTGTCTGTTGTTAAAAACTGACCAAATTAACCATATTACTAAATTTCAGAGTTAACTCTCAAACTTATTTTATCTTCACACATTTATCAAACACATGTGTGTGTGTGTACGTCTATGTGTATACAGAGTTTGCTCAGTCTATTTTACTGCTTAAATTCCTATGAAATAATTCTGGAGTCTGAAGAATTGTCAAAGTCTGTTGTTGAACATGTAATATCACATGCTTTAATTCCTTCAAGACAAGAAGTTTTTATAGTGTGAAAATCTATTTGAAGACCATGAAGACAAAGAAAGTGCTGTCAGGAATTCATCAGATTATTCATACCCACTCCTCAAGCAAAGGAGGCCATTGGCTTGCTTTTTGAAAGATAAAATTTAATTTTATTCCAGTAAACACTTAGAAAATTTAATTAAACAGTCCATCCTGTGGAATGTGGAACATCACTTCAACTGTTTAGTGTTATTTTAAGCAGCATCTTTAAACTATATATAATCACTTTCAGATAGACTGTTAAATGTAAATTCCGCATATTTTTCCTACAAATATTGGAAATTAATTTTTTTCAACAAAGTACTACTGTACATATTACTTCTATGAACATGATTATACAAATGATTATAGAAATTTCTGTTTTAAAACTAAAATCAGAAAACATAGATTATTAATTTCATCTATTTATTTAACTTTATTTAGAACTGTTAAAGTTTTTCAAACAAGTAATTTTTATCAACTTTATGTTAAAGTGCCTGTTCACATAGTGGGTGCTTAGAAAAATTAAAATTCATAACTTAATCCTGAAGCCATGTGTGTATGCATGCACATGGGTATGTAGACAATCTATAAACAACTTTCATATTTCTGTGTAAAGGATATATTAATAACACTTTACTTATTTCATTGCCGAAGAAAAAATTAACATAGAATAGAATCATTGAATAAAATTATAATAGCCAAATTGTAGTAAAAATTGGCATTAGAAAATTGCTTCAAATTTTATTATTACATACTTTGCTTTCTAGTCTCCCATTTTATTCATTCCAAACTATCTATTCTACTTCCTCTTCCTATGCAAATGATCCTTCTCTTGAGTCCCTTCCTCAACACCTAACCTTGTGCTTCTTTGAACTGTAGCTTGCTTATTTTTGACTTATGAGCTAACATCTGATTATAAGCAAATGCTTTCCACAATTTTTTGATTTTTAATAGAACTATTACTGCATTTATTCAGTGAAAAATTATGCTTTTTCCCAAATTTTACTCATCACTTCAGAGTTTACTTTGGTGTTTGTAGGTGAACATCCATTTGAATGAAACAAATTTAAGATCACTTCCATAAAATATAGAAATATACTTGTAGAATTCAGATCTGAATTGCCTGAATTTGCAGTTTATTTGAAAAAATTGTTTATTTTAAAATTATGTGCTTTCTGTGCAGTAACCTGAAATAGCTACTTAGTTATGCAGAACTTAGAATTGAGATTTATTATTTTTGAACTCATATTCAAAATGGCTTATCTACTTTCAGTCAAGCCAGTTTGTATATGAAATCTGTTCTGTTTCTTAGTCGTTATTGCTGATATTCAAAAGTTATTTCAGCTTCTAGAAATAATTTTCCATGTAGAAAGCATTATGAAATTATTTTAGAGTGTTCATGATTTCTTAATTTAATAGCATTTTTATGTTTAAGTGAATAAGAATATTCTTGTGCTGGTAATTTATGTCTTAACTGAGGAATAAACAGTATCACAAACTACACTGTCTGCATTGACAATTATGTCCCTTGTGTTTCATGAATGATTTATGAGATTTCTAATGATTTTATGATTGCTTAGATTATCTGTTATTTCAAGTATTACTCTATTCTTGTATTTCTTCAGATTTAAGTATAATGGTATCATATCTTAGAATTTTCATAAATATTGGAATTTTCAGGATACTTTTCTTTTCTACCTTTACCTGTGTCTAACTTCTCTGATTTTGTTTTGATTAATCAGGCTAACTGTAAATTTTGTTGACATTGTTAATGAAGCACCTTGGTTTCTTTTTTCTTTCTACTAATTATGCATATTCTATATAATTATGTTTTTAAGACATTTTATAACATTTATAACAATATAGGTTGGATACAAATTCTCTTTCTTTTGGAATTTTTCTGACAGATTCTTTATTTATCACTTTATACTCCATTTATTTTATACAAACAAATTTTACAAGTTTTACTTTAGAAATGATTTTTAAGTCATTTCATAAATTTTGTTATATCAGATTTAGTTATCATACAACTGAAGAATTTTCTGATTTCCACATTTCATCTCTTTTAATATATAATTTATATTTATATATCCAACTACATGACTATTTTCTAAATATCTTTCAATTTAATATAATAACAGTACGAGCAAAGGACATAGTATGATTGAACTAGAATCTGGGTTTAGCATAGTCACACCATAATTGTGGATTTAGCTACATCATTTTGACAACTTAAAGAAAAAGCTAACAAAAAATTTGACAGGTTATTTGTTCTTTACTTCTCTTCTGAATATTTAGGATTATATATTTAATATAATAATAAATTGTACCAAATAATAGATATTTGGTAAAATTCAGTCACTCAGATAATCTTAAAATAAACATTTTTGGAAATTTGCATAATTATTGTGCATTGTAAATTGTTTTCCATTGTCTGAAACAATTTTCTGAAATATGCTAAGTAGTTTTCTTGAAACTTAAACTCATCTGGATGCAAAATAGCATTAATGAATGTTACTGCTCAAAGCAGGCTTCTGAATGCTTTTATTTGGATATATTATAAAACCATACCAAAGCACATCTGAAACAATTTGCCACATTTAAAGGCTGTGTGAGAGAAACTACACAAAGGCCTCCCTATATTTGTAGAGATACACTTTCAAAGTAGCCATGAAAGCAATCATATTCTCTATTCCTTGTCTTACACTGTGCAAGTCTTTGTTGGAAGGGTTTCTTGTCCATGGTAACAGTTACTATGGAGACAAACATATCATCACAGATGGAAACATCATGCCTACCAAGCACTATCTATCCATCTAGCCTAAATCTTCATAACAGCTCACTTCTGTGAAAGGAGAATTACACAGTGATCCTTATTATAGTTTTAGGAAATTTTAAACAGTACGTTTCCAAATACATTTAGTTTCTAAGACGTCAACTCACAGGTTCTACTTATTTTCTGCTTCTTATTTACTAGGATTTTTCATTCTAATTATTCGCAATAATTCAAAACAAGGCCTAGTAAAGCTAGCTCAGATTTCTGGTATCATTCTCCAGTGATTTTTCTTAATATATATCTGCTGAGAGGCCTATTTTCCTGATTAACCACAAAACCTTTTTATGTAAAACTCAGGACAATTTTATCAAAAAGTAAAGCTAAGCAAAAATTAAATATATAAAAGAGAGACTTTTGGTTGTTAGTAGGTACAACATATACTTAATTTCTAACATGGGGGATTTTCTGTATACTTAGTCTCTATTATTATACTGTGCCACATAGATTTTTGACCAAAAGATCAGATCTGAAAAACGAGCCCTGATCCTCCCTTTCATGGGCTCTATATTAAAGTGTTAATTTATATATAACATAAAAATATTACCTGTCTTCAATATTCAGAGTCCATATCTACTATTAATTATTAAAGGATATGCCATCAAATATTTTAAGGTAAATACAAAGATTCACCTTTAGAATTACCAATTTACTATACGATATTCATATAAGCCATGAAGCCAAGAAAACATGCTTTTTATAAATCTGATTTTAAATGACTAGACTGTTCATACTGGTAAACTAAATTTGTCTGTGTAATCGGGAATGGGGCTTCACAAACTATCATATATCTGCCATGAGCAAGTGATAACCTGCTAAGAGTGATAAAAACAGTTGTTAACTATAAAACTGATGTGACTTGAGTACACATATGGACTTCACACCATACCATCTAAGAGAGCATCCTTTAAAATAGCTTTTTATGTTACCCAAAGTTCTTTGACATGGAAGTAAGGAATGGGAGTTTTAAAACATGATATTGTTCAGACACCCTCTCCTCTTCTGCCCAGGGAACAAGCTGGGGACATCTTTTTGGACCTGGGAGCCCCTCCAGAGTCAAGTCCTAGGATGTAACTCAATACGTTAAAGGATTTCATATAATACCTAAACTTTCAAAATATGAGATTTTAGTAAAATAAAGTTGAAAGTGTTCTCGAAGGTCTGCATTTATAGCTCAACAGGTAACCCTACTGGATACTCTTTCAGAAGACAAGATTTCAATTACCAGTATCCACTCGATGGCTCACAACAGTGTGTCATGTCAGTTCCAAAGCATCTACTGCCATTTTTTTTTGCTTTTGAGCCTCTACATGTGATTCACAGACATAGTTACCACAAAATCACCAATACATATAAAGTTAAATAATAAATGTTTAAAAATATTGTTTTAGTTATCTTGAAAGAATAGGAAAGGAGAGTGAGGCCTGAAAGAATTGATTTTCTCTGTAGAGGAAAATGATTAATTTTTAATTATGTTTGAAGAAAATCAGTCATGAATTTGAAAGAGAACCATAGTTGGGGAGGGACATGGAGTGTTTTAGAGAGAGGAAAGAGCAGGGGAAATGTTGCAATTATATTTCAATCTCAAAATAAAAATAAATTTATAAAATTTTAAAAATAAGTTAAAATGCAAAGAAGAATAAGTGAAGATCGATTGAGAGCTTAATAATATAAGCATTGTATGCTGGAATGAAAGACAGGTAATGACAGTTATTATACAGTGCTTATGTAATGTGAACTACGCTTCTACTGTTCTCCCTGTGTTCTGCTCCTCAGTGTGTCTTTATATTTCTTAGGCTCACAGACATTCCAGCATCTATGGCTCCAATGTTTGTAAGTAAATCTCTTCCTGAAGCCCACTATTTTAAAACATGCCTTATACCTTCTGCAGTTCCTTCCATTTTCTCTGATTCATTATCAGCAATGCTGCATTTAGATTCAACCCTGTTTCATTAGGGAATGCTTTGTGTACCTGTGAAACCCACATGGTGAAACCAATCTCCAATAAGATAGAATTCATATCTGTGTCTCTCTGTTCTTTATCCAATGCTTTAAAGGGACCTGGTATTGAGAAAATTCTTAATACTAATTTATTGGAAAAGTTATTGGAATATTGGTCACTTCAGTGAGTAGCTCTGCCCAATTGGTTAATTTTATTTTTGTCTCAGTTTCTAAATATTTCTACAGAGATAATGGAATTAAAATTATATATGTCAGAGTAGACTGATATTGTCAAGACTCATGCAGATCTAAAGGCTTGGGTCTTAGTTTTCCTCTATTTGTCTTAATATAACATGTATTTTAAAAATACATGTTATCTGAATGTATTTGCATTTAGACAAGTCTAAAATTACTTAATTATTCATATATTCAATACTGAATATTTAAATTTTATCTAAATTTGCATCTTTGAGAAATAGTAATGAGTGTATATTCTTGATTGTGTTCTATATCACCATCATGGATTTTTGAGTCACTAGGTATAGCATACTGATTATTATTCATCATCAACTTACTGTCATCTCAGAAAGCTCCTGATAATACCATGCGTGGTACATACAGTCAGGGAAAAACCATCATACCTGTTTCTATTTGTTGGAGTCAGCAAGAAGTCCCTAAAATGCCACCAGTCACATAAACAATCAGTAAGAACATTTATTAAAACTGCCAACATGTTGGGTTGGTAAATGGTGATGACAACATAAGTTTACAGGATCCTTTGAAACAAGCATAGGAGAATTCCAGAGAAGGGAGGTTAGTCTTGGGCTGATTGGTGAGTTTAAACACAAAGTTCATAGATCTGGTAGATGTCTCTAGTAGTTAGGGACTGTCCAGCAGGAGGGTCGGCAAGGCTCTCTTTAGCTAGAAGTCTATGAGGCACTTGTTAAGCTAGTAGAAGTCTGTGGGGAGCCTGTTAATTGGTTTCCCCTGAACTGTGGTTTTACCCAGAACTGCTTGCTCAGCTCCAGCCAGCTTCAATAAATCCAAAACTAAGGCCTGGTCTCTGGCAGGGGCTATTAGAAACCTGTCGTGATTCTGGTCTGACTCCCTGGCCCTCTCATACTGTATTTTGCTGATAACCCCAACTTAGCACTTATTACGCTTGGTTTTATCACAAAATGTGTAGAGAGAAACATAGCTAAAATAAACAAGATTTCAAGAATCTAACTTCAAATTTTGCTTTTACTTTCTTTATGATGAAACACGTTTTGCTTTTTTTAAAGCCTTGACTTCTTAGGTTTGTTATATTCATAAAAAAAAGCATATCCTCCCTTCAACTGAGATGGGGACTGGAAGGAAAGGAGTTCTAGGGACTTTATTCCTTAACTGTCAGCAACAATTTTCATCCTCTACTGACTTTCCAGTTCCAGGGTCAGCAAACAAATAAGCACTTATGAGAAAATTATGGACGTTTGGTTAGCTACATATAACATTAGTTTCATAGTAGATGCATCTACGAAGCATATGATTGCAGTGTGATGTTCCTGTAACATTTTCTACAACCTATTGATGTTAATAACCTTCTATTGGGAAAATAAGTTAAAAGTTCAGAAGTAATGAAAAATGAAGGATTTAATAAATTTGCTTAAGTTCCTGTCTTAGTTGCTTTTCTATTGTTGTGAAAAGAGACCATGACCAAAGCAACTTATAGAAGAAAGACTATATTAAGGTTCACATTTTCACAGAGTAGAGTTCATTTTCATCATGGCAGGTGGCACAGAAGCAGGCAGTGAGGCAAGGCACTAGAAGAGTACCTTGAATTTCAAATTTTGAGACACATCCACTAGTCAGAGAGAAATAACTAGAAATGGTCTTGGCTTTTAATACCTCAAAGCCCTCACCCGTGACATGGCCCCTCCGACAAGGCCATACCTCCTATTCCTTCTCAAACAGTTCCACCAACTGGGGATCAATTCAAATGTATGACCCTGTCATTCAAATCAACACAATCTCTTGGTTTTTGCATATATAATTGTACATGGATAAAATAACTCGTAAACAGTGAAATACAGAGGATCAAAAAATATTGTACTGCACAGTCTCTGTATCTAAGGTTACTCTCATGGAAGAAGATGATTAAAATCATATGTATTTATTGTAATTTCTTTAATGATTTTTATATAAAATTGAAGACATAAAAAACACAAATGAAACAAACTTATTTTCTCCAGTTTTCTATATATTTCTACACACTTGAAAGTTGTAATAGTAAGTGTTCCTGAGTGGAGGAATGGGGGGTTTAGAAAGAAACCACTAAAAAAGGTTTTTGACAAAAAAAAATCAAATTTATATTGAAAGAACATGACTCATGCCATGCCAACAATATTACACTGGTAATAAAATAACAAGGACTTAAAAAATAAATTCTTCTCAGAAGCTGACCAATTTTCTTTTTAACTTCTGAGTATTTTGAGTAATTTTATGCTTTCAGGGTATCAAGAATTTAGATAACTACTCTGAAATATTCTGTATTTGCAGTAAGAGACAGAAAACAAATTCATTTATTTGACTAAACATTTGCAGTAAGGAAAAGATTATGAACAAATGTAGTTTGTCTCTGAAAGTCTCAGCTCACACACCAACTAAATCTTTCCAGGGGGGTGATAGGCTTATTTTCATACATATTCTCAAAAAGAGATAAGAGAAATTAAGTAGTCGCTATCAAATGTTTCCCATGTTGATCTTCTGTTCGAATATTCACGGTTTTGATCTTGGCATGTAAATTCTAAGTAGTACTTTTCACAGTAAATCAGAGTCCTATCAGCAGCAACAAGGTCATAATTCTAAACAAAGGAAAACAGAATCATTTCAGAAGTCAAAATCATCCGGACTTGAGGAAGATGGTAAATCTGCAAATGCGTTTTACAGATCCTTTAGAATAGCTTCCTATAACCAACAAGAAAAGTGAGATTGTGAGGTCAGAGAGGTCATTATTAACATGGATTAGAATCATGTTCTCAAGAGAAGTGTTAGTTTGGGGATGCCCTTTAGTTGTTTTACTTTGAGTTTTCATTACTGTGAAGAGACATATTGACAATGCCTTCTCTTATAATGAAAACATTCAATTTCGGAGGCTCAATTAGAGTTTCAAAGGTTCAGTCAATCTCATTATGGCAGGGAGTATGGTGGCAGGCAGTCTGAAGAGGTGATGGAGCTGAGTCCTACATCTTTCCGACAACCACAAATAGCTGTCCCTACGATGACACACATCCAGCAGAAGGGTTGGCCCAGATTAAAAGTGCGCCCACCAGACTCAAGGTGTAGATTAAAGGCTTGTGTCATTCAGCCCCTCCAAGACCACACTTCCTTCAACAAGGCCACACCTCCAAACAGTGCCACTCCCTATGATTTTAACGGGGGGCGGGGAACACATTCAATCTACCACAGCTATCACGTCTCTGCTCCTCCCCAAGCCCATGGTCCCACTTCCTGCTCACTCAGTATGCTGAGTTTCTTCTCCGTATCCAATATTTTAATACACCTTTTAAGGAAAATATATGCTGTTTGTATCAAACCTGGGAGAGTTGTGTCTACCATTCCATTTGTCTTACAGTGTATTCACGTATTTGAAATTAAAATACACAGATATATGTATCATAACTTATGGCTGAACACTACCTCTAGTTGTAAACTCTGCTTTAGCAAAACACAAATGTGTTTCATTTATGCAGGCTACATTGTTACCTTTCAAGCAAGCTTTACCTTTATAGTCCTTGACTAGTGTACACTAAAAATACATGATTCTATGTGCAACAAAATTCAATGACAAGTGATCAAATGCCCCTGCCAGAGCGACGTTTTTATTTTACAGAGGAAGAAAAACAAAACTCAAGTAAAGTGTATAGTCCTGGCTAAGTCAAATTTACACAGAATTACTATGATGGATGTCAACAGCCCCCTGAGAGAGAATAGTGGCAAACATAAAAGGGTATCATAGGATTGCGAGAGAAAGCATCGCTTCAAATAAGTGTTATTTAAACTGGGTCATGAATTACAAGCAATTGCCTGCCATCAGAAATATGAGAAAGGAGTGATAACATGCAATGTCTCTAACCAAAAGTGAGCAAGGGTCAGTCTCAGACAGAGTGGGACTAAGAGAGGAGAGAGCAAGGACACTAACACTGTAAGAAAATTATTTGGGAAAGGTTGTTACCCACAATATCATAGTATAGACGGTTGAAATTCAGAAAGCAACATTCTAGGTAAACATTTTTAAAGTGAAGAAAGTCAGTACAAAAGGGGTACAAAGACACTCAATTTCTATATCAAATTGATGACTTTTAGTGAGGTTAGTAGAAACAGAGAAACTGTATAGAAACAGTAGAATTTAGTGCATACTATAAGCACTATAGTTTGCACATGACTGTATATGAGTGGGATAAAGGCAAATAATATAAAATTATGTGATATTCTTATTTATTTGTATTTATTTGGTTCTGTGAGGTACCTGTATGTATATAAGGGAACACAAAAATAATCTAGAGATCAACTTTGACTTTCTTTTATTAGGTGCTTATTCAACATGTTTTACATAATTATATGCATGCTATGTATGAATGTGTGCTTGAATATTCACATTTCTATGTTATATATATGTGTGTGTGTTTGTGTGCATGTTTTATACATATATATATTTATTATATATATGTGTGTGTACATATATGGCTTGAAGCTGCTCTCAGATAATTTCCTTAATCACTATCTACCTTATTTATCAAAGCGGTGTATCTTGTTGAACCCAGAGCTATTTTCCCCTATTTTAGTTACTGAGATTATAATAGGAATTGCCTATCTCAGCCTCCTATGTGCTGGGATTCATATTACAGATGGTCATCATACCCATCATTTATTTTTTAAAGTTCTGTGGACCCAAACTCTGGTTTTCACATATTCATTATAACTTTATTCATTGAACCTTCTCCATAACTCTACACAAATAAATAAAACAAGTTCAATATGTATTCTAGGTATTAATAACCTAGAATGAACAGGACAGAAACTAAATATAGGTGGTAAATGACAATAAGAAAGGAAGACAACACATCCCTACATTGTAGGCAGAAAAAACTTGATTTTTGCACTCCCATTTTTTCTCCTATTAACATTTGTTGACTATCATGCAGATAACAGTATACTTTGTTAGGTTCAGGTAAGAATGAAAGCAAAAGTACTCTTTGGAGTGTGTAATGAGGAATTCACTTACTTAAGAGGTGAAATCAGGGAACATGGTTGCGTTTTGTGAAGAGAGAGCCGAGTGGATTTGACATAAGTGGTAGAGGAATATTTTAAGGTAAGAGGAACATATGCAAGTACTTTTCGAAAGAAATGCCTGAGTATCATAGTCTCTTGTCTATTATCATGGGCTCTGATTCCTTAGCACACTGCCCCTCTCCCATTTAGCAAAAATATAGAGAAATATAGTCACTCCTGCCATATTAATAACTGTATATCTCTCAACAGAGTATATGATTGAAATTTGGTGTTCACTTCCAGTTGTTTCTAAATCAATATTTTATACAATCTTTTGCTAAGACAAATTTGTGACTTTTGCTGTTATTTTGTTTGTATTAGTTAGTTTGTTATTTGTTTACTTTAAGATACAACTTCATAGACCATTGTTTATTTAATATTAAACTTAGCACAATTTATTGTTTATGCTCTATCTATTGTTTTATGTGTCACTGTGCCCCTTAGCCTCTTAATTTATTGACCACATCCTTGTTTAGGAGATTATTTGCTACCTTTTCCAGGTCAACCTTAATATTAAAATCGCCTTGTCCTCAACCTACTTCCAGATAGTGATCATTTCATACAATCCAACTTTACAAAGAAGTATCCTTGATGGCTCTTTCTTTTATATCCTTTATTTTGCTAATAACCTACTTTTTCTTTGCTAATAATCACTGGAATGGATGAAACCACATTCCTTCTTTCAAAAGATGTTTCATTTTTCCACCATTTATTGATAATAGATAATTTTCACATATAATATATCCTGATTTCAAGTTTTCACTCCCTCTACTCCTCCTAGCTCCCTCTTCACCTCCAGATCCATTCCATTTTTTTATTTCATTAGAAAAGAATGAGCCTCTAAACGATAACAACAAATGTAACAATATAGAATATAATAATATAAAACAAAAACCGTCACATCGAAGTGGGAAAAGACAAGCCAACATAAGGAAAAGAGCCCAAGAGAAGGCACAAGAAGTTTTACTTTAATATACACATGACTGGGCAGTGTTGCTGCATCTTTAATCCCAAGCCCAGTATTTGGGAGGCAGAAACAGTTGGATCTCTATGAGTACTAGGCCAGCCTGGCTTACAAAGTGAGTTCTAGAGCAGCCAGAAATCTTATATGTAGGAATAAAAAGAAAACCAAACTAGCCAAATATATATATATATATATATATATATATATATATATATATATAATATTTTAATTATAATTATTTAATTATATTATTTAAATAATTATAATTAAATATTATATATAATAATAATAAATATAAATTTAACAGGTACATAAACTCCTGGAGATTTTGCTTGACATGTATTGAGGATTTTCATAAGTGTGCATATTGAGTTATGTTTAGATCAAGCTAAAAATATATATATTTATAATTTCTTCATAATGAATATATAATGTACTGTTTGCTTCTACCAAGTTAATGTGTTCCTAATAGCAAATCTAAGCAGAAAGAACTGAACAAACCCCTGACATTATCATTTATGTATTTGCTCATTCAGGTTTTACCACATCTCTGTGAGCCAGGTCCTATTTCTGTCACCTATGCATTATACATGAGAAAAGTCAGGAGCTTAAGTTTCTTGTCCAAGGTCAAAAAAAGTCTAGTAAAGGGAAAAATAGATTTAAAGGAAGAAAATTTGAGATCTTCTATTTTCCTTCATTCATTTTAATACTTTAATTTTGCTCTAATTAACTTTTGAATACAATGTTCATTTCACTGAATTTCATTCTGTATCCCCCACAATAAAACAAAAATTCCCAAATTATTTGCCGCATTTACTTCTCACACACTATCATATATAATTATTTAAAATTTTAGCATTATATATTTTTTTATAATCAGCTATATCACATATCTGTTTTAATATTTTCTTTGACTTATTATTTGTTTACAAAAATATGTTTTAAGCTCCTAATTTCATGGCTATTTGTCACCTATTTTTTTCTATGAGTAAATTTCAAACATAAAAAAATTTTATTTTCAATCAGTGCCTTATGTATATTTTTCAAATAAGTCATGGTTATTTTTATAGCACAAGGCAAATAAATTTTTAAATATTCCAAAATAATGAGAAAAAAATTCACTTTTACTTATAGATTATGGATTCTTGCCACATTTATGTTAGATTTTACTGTTGTTAAAAAACATTAATTTTCTAGTTTCATCCATTATCTGCAAATTTCATGATGTCATTGTTTTTAAGAGTTGGGTAATAGTCCACTGGGTAAATGAACTGCATTTTCTTTATCCCTTCACTAATTCCGAGATATTTAGGTTGTTTCGAGGTGGTGACTATATATATGTGTGTGCGTGTGTGTGTGTGTGTGAGTGTGTGTGTGTGTGTGTGAAAGAGAGAGAAAGAGAGAGAGAGAGAGACAGAGTTAGCCAATAATGGGCTGGAGATAACGGGCCAGGCAGTGTTTAATTAATATAATTTCCATGTGATTATTTCGGGGGTTAAGCTCCCAGGTGCTGGGAATGCAGCCCCATCCTCACTACAACAATAGTATTTATTAAAACAGAAAATATTTTTATAATGTTACTGAGATTCTGTTTTTAATTTACTCAATAAAATAAAGATATTTTGAATAAAAAATGCAAGTGAGGAAAATATCATTTTAGTAATATAAAAATAAAGTATAAGTAGAGAACTATCATCTGAAATTTTCATACTTAATTTAATCAATCACAAGTATTGTCCCTAAACATATTTATATATAAGCAAAATTGAATGTACTCATATATATATATATATATGCATATACATATACACTTAAAAGAGCTTGCTTATTAATTGGAAAGTAAGTAAGGAAACATAGGAATTATATAGGAATGGAAAGTAGGAGAAACACTGTAGATATAATTCTCATGTATGAAAATTTCAAAACTTTTAAAAATTAGCAACTTTTTTATGGGAAAATGTAAAATAATATATAACTCATTAAATGCATTAATTATTTTTCTACTTAAAAGCTATAGTTGATATTAGTTTGCAAGATATCAGATTCTGATCCAAGTCGTCTGTGAGACTGCCTGAATTCACTTGTCAGGTAATTTTCTGATGAGTTTAATGCCTCTTGAGGAAAATGCCAAACTGTAGTTCCTCTGCCATACTCATCAGTAGCTTTGTTTGGAATTAGAAAAGTCATATAATTTGCAGTTACATCATAGATAAGACTATTAGATGTAAGTTTTCAAGGATTCTTTTATTCTATAAATTAGACTGCTGCCCTCAGGATCATTTGCTACATAGGAACTATGACCATAGCTAGAAGAGTATGTATTTGATTAATAAGTAAACCCTATGGAATGTGGCAGTCTTATACATATCATTTTTTTCATTGCACACAAAAGTAACCAGTTTCATGAAGCAGTGGCAGTTCAAGTGCACAGGGTCAAACCCCTGCTATAAACTTGTTGGCTAATTTTAAGTTGTAAGACAGTCTGAACTCCCAACTCTGAAAACGTATACTATGTCATCATTTGAAAAGTCATGTAAAAATGTTCACATTAGTTGATTTTTTCTATCTGTACTGTGTAATCAAAAATTAACAATAACAAGTGAATAACACAAGTTATACTCCAGATCAGAACAAATACTTGCTGGTGATTTAAACATATTGAAATACCTTACAAAAGAAAATACTTAGCAAATTCTGCACTGTCAGTAAAACAGTATACAAACATATAGAGTAAACTCATAGAGACATGTATATTATCATTTTAAAGACATGACATGAAAAATGAAGAAGTTATAAATCATCACCTCAACACATTAAAATTGAAAGGGTTAGAGCAAAAATGAATTATTTACATAAATGTCATCTTTATTACTTCATCATATAACTTATAACCAATTTTATACCTAGAATTTGGCTTTCATTGTCCTGAAACTTGATTCAGTTTAGAACTCATGCTTAACAATTTCTATGCTATTTCCATAGTGAGGTAAGCCAGACCCAAAAAGAGGAATATGGTATGTATTCACTCATATGTGGATTCTAACCATAATTAAAGGTCTTTGAGCCTATTATTCATGATCCTAGAGAAGCTAAATAAGAAGGTGAACCTGATGAAAATCATGTAGCTATCTGCCTGGAGATTGGAAATAGACAAGAGTCCCAGGTAACCTCGGGTGCATGGGGGGGGGGTGGGAGGGTTGTTGGAAGGGGAGAGGGTTAGAGAGAATGGAGTAGGGGAGGAATGGGGAAAGCTAGGTGGACAGGGATGGGGGGAGGGAGGAAGGATGGATATGGGATCAGGGAAGAATATATTTCAACTAAGGGAGTCATTTTAGGGTTTACAGGAGACTTGATTATAAATGGGATCCCAGGTCCAAGGAGAGATCCCCAGATTGTTCTCTGGACAGAAGAGAGGGTGCCTGAAACGGCCTAGGCCCATAACCATACTGATGAATATTTTGCTTATCACCATAGATCCTTCATCTGGCGATGGATGGAGATAGAGACAGAGACCCACACCGGAACACTGGACTTAACTCCCTAGGTCCAAACGAGAAGCAGAAGGAAAGAGAACGTGAGCAAAGAAGGCAAGATCAGAGAGAACCTTCATCAGACGATGGATGGCGATACAGACGGAGACCCACATTGGAGCACCGGACTGAGCCCCCCAAGGTCCAAATGAGGAGCAGAAGGAGAAAGAAAATGAAAAAGGAAATAAGGACTGCGAGGGATGCGATCACCCACTGATACAAGGGGACGGATCTAATGAGAGTATACCAAGGCCAGTTGGACTGGGACTGAACAAGGACGCAATCCAACCAGATTCTCTGAATGTGGCCGGATTCTCTGAATGTGGCTGGCCCGGAGTCTTTCTGAAAAGCCATTGACAATGGCACTGGGACTTGTTTCTTCTGCATATACTGAATTTTGCGGATCCAGTCCGTCTGGACACTCACCTTCCTGGACCTGGAGGGAGGGGGGAGGAACTTGAACTTCCCACTGGGCAGGAAACCCTGACTGCTCTTAGGGATGGAGAGGGAGGAGGAGAGGGAGTGGGGGGAGTGGGAGGGTGGTGGGAGGAGGGGCGGAAATGGAAACTTTTATAATTTAATAAAATTACTTAAAAAAATAAAAAAAGAAACAAATAGATATTAAAAGAAAAAAACAATTTCTATGCTAAAGCCATCTAAAAAATATTTATGAAAATTGTGTAGTCATGTTTTTTACATACTCAAAATGTGAAAGTTTTTTATTTCATTATTATTATTTGCATATTATAAGTCTATAATATTATAACTATGTTATTTTGACAGAATCTCATGTATCCCAGAATGTCTTCAGCTCATTATATAGCCAAGGGAGAACAATGAATCTCTATTCTATGGTTAGAATATACTTCCTCAAAAAGTAATTTAAAGGGAAAGAGTTTACAGTAAATTCTACAATAAAAAGTTGAAGCCACTAAGCACATTATATTCACAATTTGAGAATAAAAGGCAATAGATTAATGAATGCCCACTGTTCAGTTTCCCCTCTCCTTATATTCAGTTTAGAGCACAGTCACTAAAGTTGTATTGCAAACATTCAGACTGAGTTTTCCCATATTTTTTAAAGACTCATTTATTTACTTATGTACTTGTTTATTATATGCACAACATGTATGCTGTGCCGCTTGAGGCCAGAAGAGGGTATCAGATCCCTTGGAGGCAGAGTTAGAGGAAGCTGAGAGCCATCCAATACAGTTCCTGGAACTGAACCTGGATATTCTCTAAGAACAGCCAGTGGTCTTAACTACTGGGTCATTTCTCCAGCCCAAGTCGTCCCATATTTATAACCAAATTAAGAAAATACCTTACAAGAATACTCAAGGCACAGTTCCCAGTTGATCCTAGATGGCACCAAAGTGATAATTAAGAATAATCTCCACATTCAGAGAGTCCGGTTTGATCACATGCTCGTTCAGTTCCAGTCCCGCTCCCATTAGATCAGTCCCACCGTCTCTGTGGGTGGGTGCATCCCTCCTAGTCCTGACTTCCTTGCTCATGTTCTCACTCCTTCTGCTCTTTATCTGGGCCTTGGGAGCTCAGCCCAGTTCTCCAATGTGCGTCTCATCAGTGTGACTATGGGAGAAGGGCAGTTCAGGCACTCTCTCCTCTGCTGCCCAAGGACCTAGTTGGGGAAATACCCTTGGACACCTGGAAACCCCTCTAGAGTCAAGTCTCTTGCCAACCCTAAAATGTCTCTCTTAGTTAAGATATCTTCTTCCCTGCCCCCATATCCACCCTTCCTCCATCTCAACCCTTCCAGTCCCTCAAACTGTCCCCAATCCTCCTCTTCTTGCTTCTCTCTCCATCTTCCCTTCCCCGCAACCCACATCCACTCCCGCGCTCCCAACTTTTGCCCAGCGATCTTCTACTTCCAATATCCAGGAGGATAAATATATGCTCTTCTTTGGGTTCACCTTCTTATTTAGCTTCTCTAGAATCACGAATTATAGATTCAATGTCCTTTGTTTATGGCTAGAATCCACTTATGAGTGAGTACATGCCATATTCATCATTTTGGGTCAGGGATATCACACTCAGTAAAGTGTTTTCTATTTCCATCCATTTGCATGCAAAATTCAAGATGTCATTGTTTTTCACCTCGGAGTAGAATTCTAAAGTGTATGTGTGCCACAACTTGTGAACAAGCATGTGATCAAACCAGACTTTCTGAATGTGTCTGACAATGACGGCAGACTGAGAAGCCGATGATAATGACACAGGGATTTTTTATTTTACTGCATGTACTGGCTTTTTGGGAGCCTAGTCTGTTTGGATGCTCACCTTTCTAGATCCAGATGGAGGGGGGAGGGCCTTGGACTTCCCACAGGGCAGGGCACCCTGACTTCTCTTCGAACTGGAGAGGGAGGGGGAGGGGGAGTGGGGGGGAGTGTGAGGGAAGTGGGAGTCTGGGAGGAGGTGGAAATTTTTAAGAAAGAAAGAAAGAAAGAAAGAAAGAAAGAAAGAAAGAAAGAAAGAAAGAAAGAAAGAAAGAAAGAAAGAAAGAAAGAAAGAAAGAAAGAAAGAAAGAAAGAAAGAAAGAAAGAAAGCGTAAACAGCAACAAAGAACATTTAATACTGTATTTCATGTCAGGAAATCTGTTCATGAATCTGTAAAAAAAATGCCATTTTCATTTTGGCTAATTTCTGTAGACATTTATTTATGTTAACTTATTGATCTTACTGTAGTGTCCAATGTGCTGCTAATTATCTAATTAATCCAGTGTACTTTCATTGTATAAACTGCGCTATTAATCTAAACAATTTCTAACGTTATTTTTTTTAAAAAAAGAATAATCTCCACACTGATCTTAAATTACTGATCCTTTTTCATCCATCCTCAAAGTGCTGGGATTGCAAATGCTAGCTAATATCTTTATTTTATGTAATACAGGGCACCAGATTCCAGGGTTAGGGAATTCTGTGTTCTAGACAAGCTTTCAGCTATATGAACATGATTCCCATCTCCAATTTTTTATTAAACTTTGATTTTAAATGTGAATTTCAGACATGAATAATAAGCTTTTCTCATGTGTGAAAACATTAAATGTATTTTTAACTTTTATGTGTAATTCTAACAAATAATAATTTACTTATAATATTTAAGTGCGTTAAAAATCAAATTTGATTATTATATCCAATGAGTAATCTATTTATATAATAGAAAATTGGAAAACCTTGCTGAATTTAATGAAACAAATTAATTTCTTTCAATATTTCCTTTTAATATATAGGTATTCATGTACATTCTATATATATATATATATATATTTGTTTAACCAAATCCACATACAAATATATAGATAGATGATAGATAGAAAGATAGATAGATAGATAGATAGATAGATAGATAGATAGATAGATAGAAAGATACAGATTCATTCTGTTAGATATTAGTCAAAATGTATGTTGGTTAATTTTAATTCATTCTCAAAATAGACCACTTTATTTGGTTCTGGCTTTTTACCAATAGGTTAACCTTGTTTTAGGGGAAGAAACCCTGGGTTAGGTGAGAATAAACTGTTTCCATGGATTCACAGAACTAGGAATAGTAAGTTCATGCACTTAGCTCTCATCTGCCCTCGAAAGACTTCAAACTACAGTAGCATTTGAGTCTGGGATTTCATTTGCTTTTTAAACACCCATTAGGTGATATCACTGTGTCTCCAACTACTGAAATGCAGCAAAATGTTTGAGAGAATGAAATATGGGAGTTGTTTCTATATGCCACATTACAATACAAGAAATTTAATTGCGATGTAAAATAAAATCACACTCATACACCCAACCTGTTCACTGTCTCAGAATTTGAACAAAATGATGAAAGTAATTGTAAGAAGTTAAATATTTAAACTCTATTGAAATTACCAAATAGTTATGCTTTATTTTTTCATAAGAGGTAATACCATAATGCTTAATTTCAAATGTTATTAGGGTACCATTAAATCATAGATATTTGCAATTATTTAATAAAATACTAATTTTTTTTAAAAAATTCAAATGGCTGGACCATGATGACACATGCTTTTAATTCTAAATCTTAGTGCTTAGGAGGCAGAGGCAGGCAAATTTCTGAATTTAAGGGAAGCCTGGTGGTATACAGAGCAACTTCCATCATGGCCAAGGACATAAATGGCAACCCTGTCTTGAGAAAACAAAAAGAAAAGAAAAAATGAAAGCTATAATTGAACTTGCAATACATCTTTAAAGATGAAAGATGTCATTAGTGTTGAAACCTGTTGTTTGTGTCTATTAGATAAGGAAAAGAAATCACATAAACAACTATCTTGCATACATTATGACAACTTGGAACTAGTGACTTCATGCCAGTGAAAATTTATTATCAGATATAAATTCCAGCGAACCCAACGAAAAAATAGCATGTTCAGTAAACATAAAGAGAAAAGAGACACAAAGAGAAAAAGGAATAATTGGAAAAGACCTCCTATTTTCCTCGGTATAATAGTTGAATTTTCCATTCTATTTTTATACTTCTATGCCTCTTCTAACCGGGCCATGTCTCCCAAACCAACACCACCAGGACCATCTCTCCATCACTTTCCTGACACGCAGCTGGGCCAGTGCTCCTACTCTCACGTCTTCCACATCTGCTCTCCTGAGCCCATGTCACCTGGGTCAACTGAACTCCATTGGCCAGTCAAGGTTCTTGGCCTGCTCTCCTAAGGGCTAAAGTCAGCAATGGGCAGGGTCAGCTCTACCATCTTCTGCAGGTGGTGAGGGTCAGTGCCATCTCTCCTGAGACCATACCACCAGGCATAGCTCTCTCACAACCATACCGTAAAGGCTAGCTCTACTGTTCTGCCTTAGCGAGGTGCTTGGCTTGCTCTCCCAAATGCTAAAGTCCAAGAGATAAGAGGCCGGCTCACCTGCTCTTCTTCCTTTGGTGCCAGCTCTCCCACAATGCTCAGGTGAGAATCAGTACCAGATCTCCCGCTCTCACGATCCTCTGGGTCAGCGTAATCACACCTCTGCCCTCAGGGCCAGCTGTACTGGGCTACCCAGGAGAGGTGCAGGACTAGGCGTTCCCATATGTTATAACTGGAGACTGGCAGGGGCAGTTTTCCTGTCCTCGGTCCCGGTTCTGTCTAGCTGCCCAGGTGAGGAATGGAGCTAGCGCTCCTGAGTGTTGCAGTCTGAGAGCAGCAAGGGCCAGCTCTGTGTACCTGTTGAGTATCAATATGGCACCTGGTGGTAGCCAAGACCAGTGATGTCCCCGTTGCCTTTGGTGGCGACATGGCCACGAACATAGGCGCAGACCACTGTTGCTGGAGGGTCATAGATCCAGACACTGCCCTGGGAAGCAGCATGAGTCAGGACATCTCCATAGCTTCAGGTGGCAGAGCAGGCTACTCACATCAAAGAGCCTGGTTTTATGGTGAACTAGAAAACATCATGAAATATGTAATAAAGACGATTCCTTTTGCTAGTTAAACAAATATTCAAATCACATGAAATCATAAGAGAGCTTTAACAGGCAAATCAATTGCTGATTTCAAGGCCAACTACAAAATGATAGTAACCACTTAGCCTGGTGTTGGTATGAAGGTAGAAATATTGATGAAGAATGATCAAACAAATTTCATAAATACAGACACACACTCTAAATTAAGCTTATTCTAAAAAAATAATTCAAAATCATACATTTTGATAAAAGGTAGCATTTTATTAAAAAACTAAGCATCCATTGGCATAAGATTGAAGTTTAACTACCATTTAACATGTTGAACAAACATAATCCTAATATGTCCCACAGACTGAAATAAGAGACTAAAAATTCAGAAACTATACAAAAATATTTGGGGGAAATTTTTTAAGGACATCGTCAAAGGCCTTTGATATTATGCCAAATTCACAAGGAGCAATACTATAAAAAGACAATTAGATTTATTTTATATAAAAAGGATTTTGTATGGTAAAGGAAAGGACCCAAAGTGAAATGACAATGACCAGAAAGGAAAAGGGACTGTGAAAATATGAAAACTTCCAATCTTACTTCTGTCTTTTATACCATACCTGGCAGTGGGAGCAATGTTATGCTTCTTATAAATTCTTCTTTTCCAGATTCTAATAGCATTATTTTTGTCCTTTAAAGTATTAGGCAGTGTTGTAAAATTTATAGACATTACTCTTATCAACTTATATTGAAATTTTCAGAAAATTTCTCAAAATAATGTAGTTTATATAAAAGTTACCACTTAAATATGAGTCTGTATAAAATCTTCTAATTGTTGTGTTTCATTCCATAAAAATACATAAGAACCATTATATTATGGTATGTATAATATTCATTTTCCAGTAATTATTTGCATAATTTTCATGGTAGACAGAGAATACACAGAGAATACATTCTTTTAAATATATTGCATTGAAAATGTTTTAGAACGGAGAAAGCCATCATTGATTTGTTATACAAATTTTACTTGTTCCCAAGTTGCTAAGCAATAAGTAGTTTTGTTTGCTAGATTCTAGTAAGCTGCATGGATAGTAAATGTTTTATTTCTAAATTTCCCTTAGAAACCCTAGCAATATTTGACATTCAAATTTCTGGATTATATTTCTATGCACTCCATTTCCTTGAGAGAATGAACTGAACAGTTGGGAAAAAAAGCCGTTGTTCACATCCAAAGACATATGAAACAAAAAGGGAGAAATGAAAATTGAGAGGAAGAACACAGAGAAAAAAGAGTTTTAATGCAGGAGATTTTAATGATGTGCCATGTCAGATAACAATTATTTTTCACTTGTACATCCTCTTTTTTTAATGCCTAAACGTTTAATTCTCTTAAGTTGTGGAAATCATGTGTTTTTCCATATAGTACACTTTTACAGAGGCAGTGCCTCGGACAGTGGACAGGGATGCCTGGGTCACGTGGTGCCTCCATCCTGTGCTGAGGGTGGCTGGCTCGGAACACAGGTTCTCTGCACATAAAATGACCATAGTGCATTCATTTGTCTGTGGGTGTTTGGCTATGTACCTTAGGGCTGGCTTGGTGAACACAGCTACCATTTCTTAGGTTTAGTTTTTTTTTTTTTTTTTTTTTTTTTTGCTGCCGTAGAAACCCTCTGGCCACATACATGCCAACTCACTGATCCTTAGGCACATCTTTGGTGAATCCCTAATTTCTCCTCTGAAATCCATCCAACTGAGGTCATGAAGTCCTGTTCTTCAAAGTAGCTTTTGTGTCATGGGTAAAAAGCTCTTGTGAGTTTTTGGGGAGTTCTCCTGTACTTTGACTGTGAAGGACAAAAATGAAATATATAAGGCTTATTAATCCTGTGCCTAATGTTCTTTTTAAAGTTATTAGACCTGTACGCTTGGCCAGAACTTGTCCCTGCAATCCATTTGTGCTGCCTGGAACTTCTAGTCTCTATTTTACTATTTTGATCAAAGATATGGCTATTCCATGCTTCCTGGGGTTTTGCAATCTTGAGGACATTCTCTGCTCTTGACAGGAAAGAATTCCTGTCCTTGGAACCTTATTTGGTTGTAGCACACACAATCTTGAAGTTGAACTGAGAGGTCCTAAAGGCCAGGACATCTGCAGCAAGCAGCACCTCAGGGGAGCAGTCTAAAAGAACTTTCTAGTGGCACAGTCTTGCAGGCCAACTCCAGCGGCCGAGCAGTGAGATATGCTCACGCCCAAGTCTTCTGAATCTTGGGAAATAGTCTCCAGTCATTCAGTTTTAAGTCTTACCCATCTCCCCGGGTTCCACAGGGAGTGTACACTCACAGGACTCCTCCTCTTCTATCAGGAAGCCACAGAAAAGGAAGTGACAAAAAAGCTTCCACTGTGGAATCTCTGTCCACACAGAACTCTCTGCCCTTCAGCTGGAATTCCTGAGAAAGGATCCACGTAGTGACAACTCCTGGTCCTCTGAGGCCGCTAAAACTCTCCAGGATGACAGTATGACTTTTGAGTCTACCCCACAGAGCCTCTTGGGCAGAGCCTGGCACAGTAATATGGTTCTTGGATTTTGGACAGGCAATACATTGGCAAATCCAGGCATAGGCAACGGTGTTTGTGAGTCACAGAAGTGTGAGGGTTTGGCTTTAGGAGATAGGTACAAAGGGGTGTCAATTTGGGAGATCAGTGTGACATCCCAGTCACCAAGTAGCAGGGATACCAAGGGACGTGTCCAGTCTCTCATCCTAAGTACTTTAGCCCATACTTTAGTACAAAAGTGTAGTTCTAGAACTGCTGAGTTCCATCACTGTGACTTTTTTGTGCTTAGTTGTAGAATAAATCCACAGGTCTACCAATGGAGGATTTTATTTTGTGCTACTCTGTTGAGTTCCTGAATTTCTTGGAGTGTTTTCAAATTGTTTTAACATTTAGGTAATTTGTTTAATTACCAATAAAGAAGAGCACTTAAAATGTGTAAAGTATTAAAACTTTGACACTGTTAACTGATATATTGTGTATTGATTTATTTTTAGCATGATCAGTAAATGTTGGTGCGGGAGAATTATCTGTATTCTGTCAATCATATTTTAATAAAACGCTGATTGGCCAGGCAGGCAGTATAGGCGGGTCAACCAGACAGGAAGTAGAGGCGGGGCAAAGAGAATATAATAAGGTTATGGAGGAGGAAGGTCCCTCTGGCACTCCTGCGCAGATCACTGAAGAAGCAACATGTAAGCTGTCACACTGGAAAAGGTACTGAGCCATTATGGCTAACATAGATGAGAATAATGGGTTAATATAAGTTATAAGAGTTAACAAGAAGCCTGACCTAATGAGCCAATCAGTTTATAATCTTATGGAGTCCTGTATGTGATTTTCTTTGGGGTTTGCCGGCTGGGGGGTACCGGGCAGGACGGAAACCCCGACAAGTCGGCCCCCTCATGTTACAAAATGTTGCCTTTATTCATTTAGTATGACTCTGCTCTCTTAAAAAGGGATACGTTTATGTATTTACAGGCTCAATAATCTATAACTTTCTGTGATAATTCATGATTAAATTAACTTTATCTAATTGTTTTTATTCAGCAGCAGATCTGAGCTAGTTAAATGTTTACTAATGAGATGAAAGTCTTATTGCTCCCCGTATATTTTCCAGGCTTTATTTAAATATTTCCTTTAAAAGGCTTTTAAACTGTATAGCTTTAATAGGATGTGTTTTATTCAACGTTATGAGAGTATTTAAAGGGAAATAGGTTCATTAACAATTATAACTCTAGAATATAAGGGATACTATTTCTGTCCCACATACAAAGATTATGTCTGTTTGTTCCCTGATTCTGAGTAAGTTATCTACCTAGATGAATGGTCAGATTAAAGACAAATCCCTTCCCTCTGTCTTTGTCTGTCTGTCTCTTTCCCATATTAACTCCAACAACATCATGTGCTGTCCTATGTTCTACAGACAGCATCTTCCCCTCAAGCCTCCAAGGGTGGCTCTAGGACTCATTTTCTCCAGTTGTGATGCTGACTGGGAGAAAAAATGACCTTCCATGTCCTACACAGAGAACTTCTTACCCCAAACTGTTCACTTCTGTTCGCTCTGCTTTGAAGTAATTGACCAGGCATTTTGCAGGATACTAATTTGTTATTCACCAATGACTCACCTATGTCCATGAATGTGATTAATGGAAAAAACATGTCTTTATTTAACTCTTGAAACTATATTTAACTGTGTTTTACTGTAAATAATTTGATCAATATTTTTTTTTCCTTTTCTATCTGGAATGACTGCATTTCCACAATTTGTTTTCAAATTTTGCCCATAAAAGAAAGCAATTTCATATATAAATGTTTACACACATTGTTAAATTCTACCATATGTTTTTTTGGTTTCATATGCTAAAACATGATTTTATGTGTGCAGAATTAATAACAAGACACAGCAAAAACATAGATAAACTAAATAATTTGCAAAGAAATGTGTCTGATTATAAAGAAGTTTTAAATTCACAAATTATGCACAATTTTGTTATATTACTGTTGTTACAGACTAGAGAAATAAAAACTGTCAATAGAAAGTATTCAGTGCTTATAGCAAAGAAACTGAAAATTTTGTACACTTGTTTGATAAATGCAAAATTACAAATAACATGAATTGCAATTAATTTTAATAAATGATTAATACTTTATTCATCAGAAAGTACTTTCATAAATAATTTTGTAGTTAATTAGATGTATTTATTGTTCATAATACCCATAATTAAAGAATAAATTACTAAGAAAGTATCAAAATTTCATATTATTGAAAATTTTTTCCCTATTCATATTCTATTTTAATGTTTTGGATAGCATTTGCTAAATTCTTCTTTTTTCAGCAAATTTTTTATTTTTTATTAAAAAATTTCCACCTCCCATTTCCCTCCCCTTCCCCTCACTCCCCCTCTCCCTCCCACTCCAGTCCAAAAAGCAGTCAGGGTTCCCTGCCCTGTGGGAAGTCCATGGTCCTCCCCCCTCTATCCAGGTCTAGGAAGGTGAGCATCCAAACAGACTAGGCTCCCACAAAGCCAGTACATGCAGTAGAATCAAAACCCAGTGCCATTGTCCTTGACTTCTCAGTCAGCCCTCATTGTCAGCCATGTTCAGAGAGTCCAGTTTGATCACATGCTCCATCAGTCCCAGTAGCAAATTTCTATAACTAATTCAGTATCTATTCAAATGTGTTTATTATATTTCTTTAATCCAAGCCTTTCTATTTATAAGTTCTTTGCTTATTCCACAAACTACAGTGCCTTTTATAGTAGTATGATGAGAGTGTATGGTACATACACAGTATTAATGCTGTATTTATTTTAAACTGAATACTTTCATCTTTTATAATGTTAACCCTGATTTTAGGGGAGATGGTTAGGTGAGTAAGGTAGCAGTCTATCATTTTTAATTTTGAAGATATTTTTTCATATATTTTTGAACATTTTTTCTATATAAAATTTGATGAGAGATCTAAAAGTAAATTAAAAGTATATAAAAAGAGAGCATTCAGTGGATTTACAAAGCAGAAGTATTCAGACTGGCATCATACAAAGCAGCTGTATCAGGAGTGCATGCCTGGGAAACGAAATATTAGAGGTACGAAGAACTGAAGACAAACTGGAAACCATTAAATAAGCTTGCACATACACTGATCAGCGAAATCTTACATTAATAATTCAAAATAAGCTTTTATCCATTAGTTTTCTTCATTTTAATTAAATAATATGTTAACTAATTACAATTTTTATACAGTTAATTTGACTCTTCGGTATACATTTGAGAAAATCCTCAAAACAAACAAACTCTTACAAAAACTAATTAAAGACAGAGAGAAAATATCTAGATTAACAAAATCAGCAATGAAAAGGGGACAAAACAACAGACACTAGAAATACACAAAATCATTAGGTCATATTTTGAAAAATAGTACTTGATAAAATTGGAAACTCTAAAAGAAATGGACAATTATCTGTATGGTACCACAGACTAAAATTAAATCAAGGACAAATAAGCAATTTAAATAGACCAAAAATCAGTCATCCAAAATCTCCCAACTAAAGAAAGCCCAGGTCCGATGGTTTCAGTGCAGAATTCTACCAGAATGTCAAAGGATAGCTAATACCTATACTCCTCAAATTGTTTCACACAATAGAAACAAAAGAAACATTGCCAAACTTTTTTTTTAACATGGCTAGAGTTACTCTGATATCCAAACAATACAAAGATGCAATTAAGAAAGAGAATTATAGACAAATCTCTCTCATGAACATTGATGCAAAATACTAAATAAAATTCTAGCAAATTGAATCCAAGAACACATCAAAAATATCACTCACCATGATCAAGTTGACTTTATCCCAGAGGTGCATGGATGGTTCAACCTATGAAAATCTATCAATGTAATCCACCATAATAATAAGCTAAAACAAAAAAATCTCATTAGATGCTGCAAAAGCCTTCGACAAAATTCATTAACCCTTCATGATAAAGGGCTTGGTGAGATTATAGATACAAGGAATGTATCTAAACACAATAGCAATATACAGCAAACCAACAGTCAACATAAAATTAAATGAAGAGAAACTCAAAGAGATTCCTCTAAAATCAGGAACAAGATAAGGCTGTCCACTCTCTCCATATCTTTTTGACATAGTAATTGAAATTCTAGTTAGAGCAATAGGACAACAAAAGGAAATCAAAGAGATAAAAATTGAAAAGGAAGAAGTCAAATTTTTGCTATTTGCAGATTATATAATAATATATATAAGTGATCCCAAAAATTGTAGCAGGGAAACTCATACAGCTGATAAACACCTTCAGTAATGTGGCAGAATACAAGATTAACTCTAAAAAGTCAATAGTCCTCCTACATACAAATGATAATGGGGCTGAGAAAGAAATCAGAGAAACATCACCATTCACAAAAGCAATAGCCAGAACTAACTTAAAATGTCTTGGAGTAACAGTAACAAAAGAAGTGAAAGACAAGAACTTAAAGTCTTTGAAGAAAGAAATTGAAGAAAATATCAGAAAATGAAAAGATCTTCCATGCTCTTGGTTAGGAAGGATAAAAATAATAAAAATGGCAATTTTATCAAAAGTAATCTACAAAATATACAAATTCCTTACAATCCCAAAACAATTCTTAACAGACTGCAAAAGAACAATTCTCAATTTCATATGGAAAACCAAAAATTCCAGGATAGTCAAAAGAATTGTGTACAATAAAGAAACTTCCGAAGGCATCACCGCCCTTGACATCATGCTTTATTTTAGAGTTACAGTAATGAAAACAGATGGGTATTGGCCTTAAAACATGCAGGTAGACCAATGGAATCATATCAAAGACACTGATATTTACCTACACACCTATGGACACCTGATTTTTGCCAAAATAACCTTTTAATCTCAGTATTCTGAGTGGTGAACAGAAGATGCTATATCTTCATTTTACATAGTTGTCAGAATAGGAAAAAGAGTTGACCTACTGGAAACTAAAGGACTTTCTTCCTCATCTCAGCAATGTGTGAGCTCAACAAAGAGAATATGTATGCTTTTCAGAATTTAATGGCATGCTTAAGCAGAAAAAAAAACTGCAACTGCTTTATTTTTCTTTTAGGAATAATATTTTATTATTAAATAAATAATACTTAGCAAATACTATATAGATTTCTCCTTTGACAAATCTTAAGATGTCAAAAGTTGTAAGAAAGCTAATTTTGAGGATTTATTCAGGTTGTGTATTGATACAGAAAAGGAAGATTGACTTCTTTACAGGTATCAGATTCTAACTTTTTAATATAACCAATGGTGAAATGACAGTTGTGGAAGAATTGGTGCTATCAGGAAGAATTTCACTGAAAACCCTGGACTAATCATTAACCATCCTTTCCCCTTTTAAATGAACGGAAGTCAGAAAAACGTGGAAAGAGAGGGTATTGATATCCACTGGCAGCAATTCTATGTCAAGAGGCAAGATGTTGAGTTTAATTTAATTTTGATTGTGAGCAGGTGCAGGAGCCAATTTAGTAACTCAAAACAATATTTTCAAGGCATCTAGATCCCTATTTCTATATGACTTACCTGGATATATTATACAATGGCATACAATTTAATTTCAAGAGACAACTTGACTTAGTAGCCCAGGCTTATAAGAAATGCTGCTTTGTTAACATTATAAAATATCCTAGGGCAGTTTTTTTTCCTACAGACTCACATTAACTCATCAGTTTGTCTCAGCCACGAACTCCAACAGGTGTTTCCTGGGAACCAGACACTCTAAGTAGAAAAGCAGATAGGTAAGGAAAACAAATGGGGAATCTTCTAATCTTTAGACATATTCCTCTGTGGACTCTCCTCTCTCTCTCTTCTCCTATTCCCAGAGCATTAAGAATACTCAGGTGGTACAACTTGCTGTCCTCTCTTTCATCAATGCCTTGAAATCTATCTCCATTCCTAAGTGCCATAACTAAATACCTAGAAACATATTCTACACAGAACTCCCATTGATCACATATGACTGATCACTGAAACATTCCATGCTAGGTAACCCACAGTCACTGCATTCTCCTACGAAAGGGAAGGAGCAAAAGAAACAAAATATAAACCCTCCCAAAAAAGGATAAGACCTGATATTAACACCTAGAATTGCAATCACCCCAAACCAAGATGCCTACAGCAGGGTTAAAGCATATTCAATAATAGGAAAAAAATAAATATGTTTACTAGAACTCAGCAACCCTAATACAGTAGGCCCTGAAAAATGAAGTATATACCATAAGACAGGGACTTCTAAATAGCTTTCATGAAGATATGTACTAAAGAAATCTATGAAAACACAATATGTTAGATAAAATGAAGAAAACAGTTCAAGACTTGCAAATACAAATAGACATGATTTATCTTTATCTTCAAAGGAAGGCAGAAGGTTGTGGATTTGAATAGGAGGGGTGGTGGGTGGCAAGGGTGGAGTTAAGAGGTTACATTAGGTTCGGGCAGTGGTGGCATATTACTTTAATCTTGGCACTAATGAGGCAGAGGCAGGTGAATCTCTGTGAGTTCAAGGCCAGTCTTGTCTACAAGAGCTAGTTCTAGGACAAGCTCCAAAGCTACACAGAGAGAAAAAGAGGTTACATTTAGGGGATTACAGGTGGGGCTGTAAGGGAAACTGTAAACAGAATATGGTGTATGACAAAAATTCATTTTAAAATTTTAAAATATTGAGCTAAACAAAACAAACAAACAAAGCTATAGCCTGTGGTTAAGGCTCATGTGTCTCCATTCCACCCTGAGGATTTATATACAATTAACCATGGCTAAAAAGCGCAGAGTTTAAGGCAGTTAGTGGTTGTTGGGGAGGTATATATTTTTTCATCTGTATAGTCATTGCTAAGGTGTCTCTGATCTTGTAAATAATCCCTTACTCATACTTCTTTTAGTAACCCAAAATAAATTGATAAGTTTCCCCCAAACACCAAATTGGAAATATATTAAAGTAGAAATGGGACTAATTGTTGCAAGAAGGAATCATTACAATGGAGAACTGAACAAAAAGGTTAATTGAGGACAATATATCAAAATGAATTATATATCTGTATGAGAATGCTATAATAAAACACATCCCTATGTGTAATATGTCTCAGGTGCATGTGTTGTTTATATAAACACATAAATACATTACATGACAAATATAAAAACGAAGTTAAACTAAGAATAGAGAATTTAAATTCACATTTCCTTAGTAGAATGTTACAAGTATCTAACAAAGGATTTTGGCAATGTGCTCAACCATATAAAGAATATAATTTGAAGAGTTTTACAAAACCTTTTGTTCAACATGTTATAATAAGTTTGGGGAAAATTAAATAATATTTTCCAGTAAAACGTGATGGGTATGTTCTATATATTTGGGTAACAAAGCTTAAAAAATGCTCTTGAGAATAGTAAGAGAAACATATATGTTAATAGTATCACCCCATGTTGTGTTACATGAACTAGCAATCACAATTAAAATTAATTAATGTGGACTGTCTATTAAAGTTGTATAAGTGGTTTTTTTGTAAGATGAAGAGTAAATAAAGAGTACTATTTTTGAACCTTTGGGGAACCTCAGACTATTTCAAAATAAGGCACAATTTTTAAAGCATTACTAGGGAAAAATATTTCTTTTGTACTTTCGGAAGAGTAACCAAAAAATAAATGAGTACTTTTGAACATCTTACTTCATTCAACATATTCACAGTTTAACCTTCAAATGTTCAATAACGTATAGGAGATAGAGGTCTCACTTCCATCTCTTCTCAATGAACGGCAGCAACAGATTATATTCTGTTTCAACGGAAAACTTTCCTATTCTCTGTATAATCACATTAGATATTCATCTTCTTAAGAGATCCATTTTTTTGTACCATATGTCATCTCTGTTGTGGTACCTCAATAATTTGAAACATCTGAAAATTTACACTTACAAAATAGCTGACGTTCAAAAACTGCTAATAAATAAATAATTTCAATATTGGAAAGTATTACATTAACATCTGCAATAAAATATTATTTTTTCAGAAAAGTCAACAGAAGCCAGATAATCTTCATTTGTGTGTGTCCTCTGAGCCCCAATTACTATAGATAATGTCATTCTATCACTCATCTGGTATTTTAGAATTATTTAGACTGTATAGTTCGATTTCTTGCATTTAATATATCTTACATTTAAGAAACCTAAAGTTCTTGTAAAGAACTATAGGCATGTTGCACTTCTCTTGAAATAAGCAATCACCTTTATAACAGCAAATTGTAGTCAAGTCTACCATTTCCTCTGGTTAAATAGAACATCTTTCAGTATTGTCTACTATGCAATTAGTGCCTCATTTGATAAAAGTTAGAAATATAAGACAGCCATGTACACTTGCCATACCATGGCCATTGAATTACCCTGACACCATATGTTGAGATAGACAGTAGAAGACGATACTTTGAACACCTACGTCACCTAATCATATGTTTTACTTATGACTTTTAAACTTGTGTAATCACAAACAACTATGTAAAACTTTTTAAAATGATGAAATGTTACTATATATGATAGCAAACTCACAATGACATACTCACTTCACATAGTTTTATGGTATATGCTAAAGCACCTTATTGAAGTCACAAGCTGAGATCCAAAATATGGCAAATATACGCTCAGCATGAAAGCATCATTTGCATGCAGATTTCACAGAGAAACCTAGGCTCAAAATTGTCTGTATTCTCCCAAGAACAGCATCTATCAAAACCACATCTTTTGTACCACATAGCCAACATATGAAATGTTTCTCTGAAGTCAGTATCTTTTTCAAAATAGTTTTTGCCTGTAAATGTTCAAAACTGACAGTTTGCAGATTTATTTGGTGAACAAGTCACCCAAATTAGGTATGTGTTTCCTTCAGTAGGCAAGAAAACTCAATAATATCCACTATGCATTGTATATTTTATCTCCCAATGCTAAGAAGCTGCCAGATCTGGAAACTGATCTTTTCCAAACTGAGAGCCTGCCTCCATGATCTCATAGATTACAGGAAATTTGATCTAGATTTTCATTTTATGTGATTTATTTATTGTTCCTGGCTAATCTGAGTTTTCAGAGAGACTTTAAAATATTTTCTACTTTCTATTCCTCAATTCAAGAAATGAAGATTTTAATGAAGCAGCGGGATATCACATGGAACATAAAGCCAGTCAAGTTTAGAAAGCTGAACCAGACATAAAGAATTAAGAAGTTTTATTGCTGGCCATGGCAGCTGGAGGAAAATAATCTGTGATGATCATTAAGTAATAAACATTGAGAAGAAAGAATTAAGCAGAATAATAGTCACTTACTAAGTTTCAATGAATATGTTGATTTGATACAGCAATAGAATCATGTGTAATATTGCTATTGCAATTATAATAGAGTCAATTGAGTTAGTAATATTGCTTTGTTAATCTCTAAAGACCATCTGTCTTCTGAATGGACTAAATAGGTAAGTAGACAGGGTCTGAGTAATACTCATTATTCCTGAATCTGCAATGTTTCTAATGATGACACTAATCTCTGTCATCCCTCTAGCAGTGCACTATGTAGCTGGTACATGAGCATGTTGTAGTTATGAAGCAATTTTGATGACCCCTTTTAATGTACTTTGACACCACATTTCTCACTTCAAAGATCAGGAAGCCCATGTGGTGATTTTACGCATAGCTGAGCAAAACTATCACATTTCAAGCATTCTTGAACGAGTATGTAGTCCTAGAGAGAATTTATGTCCCAGGGAATCTACTCTAAAGATGACTGAAGCAACAGTTCTATAAATAATGCAGCCTTCATTAGCCCCTAGTATGATGGAAGAACACAGTAATGTGTTGAGCCTCCAAGAAATACCACAGCAAAGCAGTGCATCGAGCAATGCTGCAAACTTCTGCTTGTTTTTTTCACTACTTTAGAGTGGCAATGGCTATAATCACAAATTATAAATTGTATAAGACTTTAAGAAATTATAGTTGGAAGTATAAGCAGGTTTCTTCTCTGAGGGATACTGATAGTCTTGTTGATGACTAAAATGCTATGAACAAACTAGAATTCATACTTGTTTATGATGGTGTAACTAATGTGGTGATTCATATCAGACTTACATTCACCAGACTTAGAGCTTTTTAGATAATGCAAGTCATAAACAAGCAGCCACCCAACGTAAATCAATTCATGATATGCATTATTAGTTAGAGAATGCTAAAGATACGGGGGTAAATTACTGTGCTCATTGCTTAGTATGAGAAAAGAACTTAATGTGTACTCACTCACTATGTTTCAGTTCTTCAAGTTCATATATTCTGTTAGTCAGGCCTTTTAACCATAAAAATGTTTTTGTCTCTTTTTTGCCTGCTTGCTTGGCAACATAAAAAGTAAATGTGTGTACACAGGGTCACACAAATTCACACAGAAATAGCTCATGAAAAGTACTGTTGTGCCAAGAGAAGTACTTCCTACGGATAGTGGTCTCCATAAGAGGCATATTAATAGGTGGCTTTGAAAATTAACTTAATTTGTATAAAATTATATGTGATATGAAAATAGATCATTGGAGCTTAATTTTAAGGAGATTATATCTCCTGGAACCTTATCTTATCCCAAGAAGGCAGAAAAGCAATCCAATTTTAGTTTATTTGAAACTACAAAATGTGATTTTTTTCAACTGTTTACTTTAATTTTTCTGTGCATATTGTCTTAACTTAGGAATTAATTCTTTTAATTCTGGTCATTACTAGTTATTATGAGTTGTGCAGTCAGATTTATGTTTATCTCTAAGAATTAAAATGTTGACAAGAACAAGTAAAAGAGATAATGAAAAACAATTTTTCCTCACAATATACTATTGGAGCAAGCAAGAATAATATTTCCTAATAATTATATTGATAATTTATGATTTCTACATCAAAAAAATGATAATTTAAAAAATACCAAATAGAAAGATCTGAATTTAAAATTATTTTAATTTTTACTTATAAAACAGTTGAAAACTAAAAAATTAAGTATGTGGTATATGCTTAGAAAAATTTTACTTCAGAATCACAAAGCTATACATAGGTACATAAAAATCTATATAATCTTAGGCATCTAAATGACTGAGTCTATAAATACATGTAGCTATATTACTAGATAGATAATTATGTATATTGAAACTAAATGATGTAAGCAATTGTATGTGAAGTAAATACAAAACTCAAAATTTTACTTATATTTTATTCAGTTAACACAGGGAAAGCACTTTCATTGCCAAACAAAGGGTCCAAATTTGAGATGTTCTGAGCTTTAAATGCCATCTGTGCTTTTGGTTATATCAGATGATTAAGTCACCTTGGTAACTGAGATTGGAAACACTTTCCCATTATGAAAAATGAAGGAATGAAATTATAAACTGATGCTAAATAGATATTCACACTATATAATTGTGAATACAGAATATAAATGTTTATACATCAATGAATGAGAAAAATAAATCACATGGTGTCCTTTTTTGTAGTATATTTTCGAAAAGATAAGTGCATTTTTACCTGAAATTGAAAACCTAACTGTACTCTGACAACGTTTCAAATTATTCTATATACAAGTTGTCTAGCTAGTATTTAAAACTGCTGTGCTTCATTTGAATTGTGAAAGAGACTCTGGACTATGAACTATTTAACTCTATTGATTAAAAATGTTTTCACAAACTTGATACACATACTTATAGCCATACAAATTAGTTTTAAGATTCTGGACATTTATGACAAGATCTTTTTAAGCTTCATGTAAATTGAGACCATTCAGATGAATATATATATATATATATATATTTGAAATTTATAAACTTATGTGGTTCAAATTTTATCACTTATTCACACACACATATCTACATTATCTCATGAAATATCCAATGAATAATCTTATTCCCATATATATCTACTTATTCCCATGTATATGAATAAGTAAATAATTTTTGCATTTTTTCACAAAATAACACCCTAGTTGAGTATTAGCATAAAGTACACAAAGTATTTTTCTATTTCAAAGTCGAATCATAGTTGTCTTTAGCTCTTTAAAATTAACTATGAAAACCTGTATTGTCTTGTTCCATAAAAGTCACAGAGTTGCTATGTCAAATAGAAGTATTTTATTAGTTTTGTTCTTCTTGTTGTTAAACAGGAAAGCATTGTGACCTAACAGTTAGTTATTGACAAACAGCTAAAAACCCAGAACCAAATGCTAGTTCCCAACTTTCAGGGTTATGTTTATACAGCAATTTAGATGTGCAAGTGTATTTAATGAATCATAAACTAAGATATAAGAAGTATGCTGGCAATTGAGATTTCTAAGGGTTTAGCATGTAAATTTTATTATCTTGAACCATATGTTAATTAAATTAAGTTCAAATCAAACCAAGACTTTTAACAAAGGCATGATAGAAATTTTAAAACATTTCTGAGCTATTCTCAACTATGACAACTGTATGTATATTTTATCTCAATCATGTATCACTATTTGATTCAAAAATTTTTATAATGTATTTGTAATAAATTAGTCATTAGTCATACTTACATCCATAGTTCTAATTGTCTGGTAGCAGTAAGGGTAATATGCTGGAGTTCTTCATCTATGATTTTACTTTTCATAATTACATTTTTCTGTCCTCAATTTCAGTTTATGAATATTAAATGGAAAAATCCCAGAAATAAACATTTGTCATATTTGTGCGATTTTTAGTATTGCAATTAATTTTTATTCCATCTTACCTCCATTATTCCCAGGACATGATTCATGACTCTGTCCATGTTATCTACACTGTACATGGTCTCTAACAACTAGTCACTTAATAGTATATCCACTGTATGATAACAGATTTCCTAAGTCGTTCATGTTTTGTTTGATAATGGCCACCAATCTTACTTATGATTTTATTCTGATAAAGAGAATTTGTGGGAAGGTAAAGTGTAACATAATTTGAGAAGAGACCACAGAGAAAATGCACACACATGTTCTTAAAACTTTTATTATGTTGTTCTAGGCGCTCTAATTTGCTACTTACTGATCTTATGGTTACTTCAAAAGTCAGCTTTCTATATATCATAGGAAGAAATTAAAAGAGAAGAAAGTGGGAGAATAGGAAGGACTGAAAGGAGGAAGAGAGAGAGAGAGAGACAGAGAGACGGGGGGGGAGGGAGAACAGAAGAGAAAAAGGAAATGTCATGCCATATTTATAAAATTGTTCTTTAGTAAAAGAGAATATCCATAGCTTTGTCAGAGAAATGTGACCTCATGTAGTAGATAGGAAAATGAAAAGATGTCACACATGTGAAAGGTGGCCATGAACCAAAATATCTGGGATGTGTACACATTCATATAAAGATTCTTTAAGAAATGCTTTGTCTCAAAAACAAAAAAAAAGAAAGAAGGAAGGAAGGAAAAGGAAAAAGAAATACACTGAGAGCTGGGCGGTGGATACTCATGCTTTTAATCAAAACACTCAGAAGGCAGAGTCAGGCAGATATCTGTGAATTCGAGTCCTGTCAGGTTTACAAGAGCTAGTTCTAGAACAGTCTCCAAGGCTACAGAGAAACCCTGCATTGAAAAACCAAAAAAAAAAAGAAAAAAAAAATGTTCTGCCAATACTTTGATTTGAGCATATAAAGATGAAGATTGAATCTCTAATCTAAAAACCTATCTAATAATTTTAATGTATGATTTTTTAAAAAAATGGAATCATTGTGAATAATTAGTGTTTTGTAATTTTTATCTCATAGAAGCTCATATTTTTATCTACTTTGTTATGACATTTTTTTACCTTAAATCAAAAATATAAATAAGAATAAACAGCATGACTTCTGAACATAAAATAAACTGTCAATACTTCATCTCTGTGGTTGATTTTAAATGCAGCTGTCTTTATTTATTTGACAATATTTGAAGTTGCACCTTAGAAATATGTTATGTGTTTGTATAGAAATTCAAGCATATGTAAATATTATTTTAAATGGCTTTTAATTTGGAATGTGTTGTATGAGGGCTACTTGTTCGATCCTGGCCGCTCAACCCCAAAATAACCACATAGAGACCATATTACTTAAATCACTGCTTGGCCCATTAGCTCTAGCTTCTTATTGGCTCCACTTATTTCTCTCCCAGAATAAGTAATAGGCAGAAAACAGAAGATGTAGATACATAAGACAGAAATAATCTCAATGCAGAGATGTCAGACACAAAAATAACTGGACCAGAAGATTCATTGGTGAGTCCATGCAAACTATCCCCAGTTGATAACGACTTGTAAGTGAAAACTTAGTTTTTTTCATGGAAATCTCACTGCAGAAACAAACTAGTCTTAAGGCTAGGCTATGTGCCCAGCTGTAGAGAAGGAACTCTGTAGGAGGATTTCTTTGGGGCCAATCACCAAATAAAGACACATAAATTTAATATTAGTTACCAAGGCCGGGCCTTAGCTTATGTTTGTCCCTCTAGTTCTTATAATTTTTAACCTGTTTCTCTTCATCTACATTATGCTTTAGGGAAGTTTACCTTTCTTTTATTCTCTATGTCCTACTCCATGACTGGCTAGCTGGGAACTACCATTTTGGTCCCAAGTGTTAGCTGATCATTTTTCCTTATTCTTTCTCACATCTCTTCTCCAGAGTCTAGATTCCTTCTTCTAATTACTCTCATGTTCACTAGGCCTGCTTATCCCTCTTCTGCCTAGCTAATGACAGTTCAGCTTTTCATTAGACCAATCAAGTACCATAGAAAGGCTAGGTAAAATATATGCAACACATCTTTACATACTTAAACAAATGCAGTATAAACAAAAGAAACACATTTTTGTATAGTTAAACAAATTCTGCAAAAGAAGTCAAAGGCATCCATGGATGTTCCTTGATTTATAATGTCATGTCAGGGCTTTTTGTTTCATTGTTTTTGAATTTTTATCATTTTTTATTTTTATTTTATTTGCTCCCTGCCCTATGCTATCTTCAACCCTACAGGGACTTGTGCATATATTATAGCTTTCAGTTTTGTTTTATGGGATTCCTTAGTGTGTGGATGTGTGAGTCTTTGCATCTGTTCCAAATTCTTATGCCTTTAACTTGCTCTTTTCTTTCTTTTGCTTCTCCCAATTCTGATGGGCTAGGTTTTGTTTTAAAGTATTATATTATATATTATTTATTATTATCACTTAGAAGTCTGTCTGTTTTGCAATGAGAAACAGAAAGGGAGCATGCACAGTTGGGAGGGGCAGTGGGTAAGAGGAACTGGAAGTAGTAGAGGGAAAGGAACCATGATTAGAATATTATCTAAAAATATATTTTCAATAATAGAAAATATTAAATAAAATAATATAATATATTAGTTATAATTCTAAAGTCAAAGTTACTAAGATTTTTAAGTACTTAAATGTTATAACTGTAAGTTTATGAATAAAGCTATGCTATCCTATAATAATATATATTACATTCATCATTTATTTATTCTAAAATATATGTATATATGTATGTATGTATATATATATAACTATAAAACTACTAGTAAATTTTATTTTATTGCATTCCTAATCTTTCCATGTTGTGTGTGTATATGTATGCTTATATATGTATACATGCATTTTTCTAGAACTTAGAAACTGTATGTCAAACTGAATCATCTCTGCTAGTTTCAAATTTTAGATTCCTATAACAGAAATAAATGCAGAAATTATTTCTGAAACAGAGTACCATTTGTACTTTTGAATCCTTTTTATGACTAATAATTATTTGGCTGCAATTTTCACAGGAAAAGTACAAAATTACTATGTAGTGGTAAGCGACTTTATCATTTGACTTACCTTCACAAAAAATGACACGAGTCATTCTTTCCACATTATGCGACAAAGGTAATAAAGAGACCTGTGTCTAGGTCCCCCTAGATTCATTTCTTTAAGGGTTTTTATATTTTATCTTAATATACAGAATTTGTAAGTATGTATACAAAATGCTCAGGTTTTGTTGATTGTTGCTGGAAAGGGATAAATGTGCAAGTCAGAGAATCCCAAGCTGATTCCAAAAGCTTCCAGTTATATTTCTTTTTTATAAGGGGCAAAGTCACCATACAAGAACAAGAAGTCCAACCTCAGGTGTGTAATATGGGAACCAGAGGGAGAGAAAGTGTGAGCCCTGTGTGGGCCAGGGGTTGACTCCGGGTACCCAAAAGATCACACCCTAACCTGATCCAGCCTTTAAAGGTCATTGGCTGAAGGAGACCTTCCATCACCTCCCCCTTTTGTCTAAATAAGAGAGTTCCAAACCCAATATAAAACTATACATATTAAGAAGTGATATCAAGTATAAAATAGGATTACAACCAGCATAAATGATATTAAGCAAGGAATGTATGTTAAATGTTTTAATAAACATTCTATCCTAAGGAGTCTAAGTCTTGCATTGGAAATGGTTTGGCTAAATCATAAAAGTAAGGTAAGGATGACTATCTAATCTTCAACCCATTGAAGACCTGAGAAGGGAAATAATATTACTTGAGTAGGCAGGAAGTAGAATCAAGCAGCTTCCAAATTTTTCAGTATATGACAGAGGCACCTAGCTACCTGAACAAAGTCTCATTTGTAATGTTGAAGCAACCATCTTTGGCTAACTGACAACCCATTTTCAGAGACAAGAAAATTTTCAGGATCATCTTACCTGTCTTGGTAAGATTTGTGTCCTGCTTATCTAGTCTGGACATCATGTACTTTGTCAGTGGTAGAGGCATGGGCAGTCCCTTGCCCAAAGGAACTTTGTGCCAAGAAGAAAACAAACTCCGAGTGGAGTATCTTTAGTGCTCAATATTTTATTGGGAATAAATAAATCGGTGTTGTCAGGAGTAATCATGTCAACAGAACACTAAGTTATTTAAATGCCATTTCTATAGATCTTAGAAGTGGTTGAAGATTACTTATCTAAGCAGAATATAATCTCTACATAAATAACATAATTAACCTGACTATAGTATAACAAAACATGAATGACTATTGTTCTATAATACTTAATACCTGTATAACTTAAAGACTAAGACTTTGTAACAGAATATTTATAATCTGCAAACAACTGTGCAGTAAATGTGGACAATGACCTCAAAATGTAAACAATATATGAGTATCTTTATCAGAGATATAAATATGTAGTACAATATGATAAATACATCCTAAAAATTATATCAGTATAAAATGTCTTAAACAGAGTTTATAACATGCATGCATACAATCTGACAAAATTACTTTGCATAGGTGTACAAATATTGTAATCAGAAATAACAAGTATAATTTAAACTTGTATCAACATATAAGAACCTATATCAATGTAAACAATAGCTCAAAGCATTCACTCTATTGTTCACTATTATTATTATTAGTGTGAGTAAGTACACACTACACTGCCTATAATCACATTCAATTTTCCCTGTTCTTTTTTGTTTCAAGTAGATCTCTGGGCCTGCATAATTTCCACTCCAACGCTCTACCCTATAAGAGTAATAATCAACTGCTAAATGGTGCCCCCAAACCTGAGAACAAACTTTGTTGGGAGAGGGAATGTCGTCTTCTAGAATTCTTTCCAGCTGTCATGGGGACAATGTTCTTTCTATGGGATCCTGTAAAAGTAAAATGATGGTTAAGTTTTAAGATTACGGTCTAGTAAAATTGCAAATGATTTCTAAGTAGTTTATAGGGCTTTTCTAAAGTTTTTATTTGGAGTTCTTGTCAGAACATTGTGAGAAAGTGTACCATTTCAACAGTTGGTATCCCAAAACTGGTCTTATAGTAATGCTATCAACACCATGATATGATCTCAACCAGGTGGAGTCATTGTTGTGGGGCCCCATATTCTTCCTGGACACTTTAAGATTCCATAAGGAAAAAGATCTGTAGGAAAATCTACTGTTTATTGTGGAAAACTTTAACATTATTCATATAGTCATATATTCAAAGAAAAATGTGATATAGACAAAATAGGTATGGAGAATGTAACATTTTTCTGAAATTCTTCTTTATGTCCCATACCTGATGGCTCCTGAGAAGAGGCAGTAAATCTGAAATTTTCTTTAAACATCATGCTTGAATTTAGAGAAGTATAGCCATTGTTTAACTCCAAAGCCAGCTCTCCTTATATAAAAATATATAATAAATCATTTGTCCTCATAAGTCATATTCCTTTTTGCTTGGTGATCCTTTCTGGATAATTACTTTTTTCTCTTTCAGCATCCAAATATCCACGATCTCTTGATATTTTGAAGATGTGTATTTTCCTGTAAAGATAAGAACAAATCCTTGCCATAACCCTATTTGGGGTTTCCTTGCCATGTGTATGGTTGTCACCTCTATGGATGAGCTGTCATTTCTTTTTCTCAAGAGGTTTCTCTTTTTCAAAGCAAATCTTTATTAATTTTGATGGTATCCATAGCATTTCTTCTCCTGTGGAAACAAGAGCAAACCCTTCACCAACATAGAACATCTTCTGGTTTCCATTGTGAGGTCAACACATCCTTGAAATACACCGGCTGATTTAATTCAGAAGTTTTTTTTCTATTTTCCAATGTCTCTCTGCTGCCATTTTTCCTTTCTCATAAGCATCAGAAAATTCAAGGTTAATAAAGCATCATGCAAGATATTTCTGGGGGTATTTTCCATCCTTTTCTGTTTGTTTAGCATATCTTTTATACTTTGATTTGATCTTTCTATAACTGCATGACATGTAGAATTGTTTAATATGTCTGTAATATGTTTATACTATAATAGGCAAAAAACATTTCATTTTCTAAGATACATATGCTGCATCATTGTCTGTTTTAATTTGTGCAGGAATACCCATGATGGCCATAACTTCTAATAAATGCATGATTACTGAATCAGTCTTATCTGAGCTCAAGGCAGATGACCTTTGAAAACTTGAATAAGTGACAAAGGTAAGGTGCATCTATTTTAACTTTTCAAATTCTGTAAAGTGAAACACATCCGTCTGCCAGATCTCATTCCTTTGAGTATCCATTGGGTTACTTCCTACAGGTAAGGTATTTAGTTATAGAAAGAAAAAGTAGGACATCTCTTTATAACCTCCTTAGCTTGATGCCATGTAATAGGAAACTCTTTCTTTAAAACTCTGGTATTGACATGATGCTTTTTATAAAATTCTGAGGCCTTCAGCACACTTCTAATCAATAATTGATAAATTTCTGCATTGCCTTGTGCTAGAGGACCTGGCAGATCCATATGGGATCAGATGTGTGTTATACATAAAGGATAAAGCCTATTACCGATTATGTCTTGCACCTGAATGAATAATGAAGTCAATTCTGTATCATCTGGTATAAATTCAGTGATTTCAACATGCAAGACAACATTTTCTGCACATTGTGAATTAGTTACTTTGTTGAGATGTTCCTTAAAATACCTTAGTACCATGAAAATAGCATATAACTCTACCTTCTGGCCAGATTATAAGGGCTTTGTTCCACCTTACTTAATTTTTCTGGTTTGTAACCTGTCTTTCCTTATTTATTTGAATCAGTATAAAATGTATGGGTTCCAGTTTTTTGTGTGTCATATACAATTTGGGGAAGAATCCAAGTAATTCTCTTTATGAGGTTAAGTCTATTGCTTTTGAAATAAGTGCTATTAATTTCTCACCCCAAAATTAGCGCAAGTTATTTGCCATGGTTCATTGTCTTCCCAATTTTAATTTTTTTAAATTTCATCAATAGTAAAAGGCACTATAATCTCTGCTGGATCTATACTTTCTAATTGATGAAGACTCAGTTTTCTTTTTATAATTCAGAAACATTTTCCATATAAGTTTTTAACTTTTTACATGGTTTATGTGGTAAATAGATCCATTCTAAGATAATATCTTCCCTTTATATTAAAATTCCGGTAGAGGAAATTCTGAAATGCCTACCAGACTATGTCTATGATACATTTAAGATTTAGATTCTCCCGGTCCACATGTGCCTCCAGTAATTTCTCCCCAATAATCATCAATGGGCAGTTCAGGTGAGAGGCCAGTCACTTACCTGTTTTGCCCAATTTTTTTCTTTAATATCTTCAAGTTTTTATCATACAAGTCTTTCAGATGCTTGCTTAGGGTCACTTTCAAAGATTTCTTTTAAGATTAAGGCTATTTTCAATGTTATTGCTTCTGTTTTCTTCTTTGTTCGTTTGTCTTTTGTAGATAAGAAAGTCACTGATTTTTGTGTGTTTGTGTTTTCTTTTTGCTACTTTTCTGTAAGTTTTTAAGAGTTGTACGAATTTCATGTTAGAATTTTTAGATTCCCTTAAGCAAACTATTAAATCATCTGCAAATTTACTTTGACCTCTTCCCTACGTCTTTGAAGCACATTCCTTTTTTCCATGGTCTCTCCAGGACTTTTATCATGAAGGGAATCGGATTTTTTTCATAGACCTTTTCTCCATATAATTAGATAAACACTTTTTGTTTTTCAGTCTGTTTATGTGGTGGATTACATTCACCAACTTACTTAGATTGAACCATCACAACATCTTTGGGATGAAGCATATTTAATAGATGATCTTTTAATGTGTTCTTAAATTTGATTCGCACATATTTTATTGGGAATTTATGTATAAATGTTGATAAAGGCAATGATCTGTTATTGTCTTTGTGTGACTTTATGTGATAGAGGTTTTAGGGTAACAGTTGTTTTGTAAAAAGTACTAGGCAATGTTCCATCTGTTGCCATTTTGTGGAATAATTAAGGAAACACTGGTGATAATTCTTCTTTGAAACTTTATAGAAGTGTAGGCTAAAAGCATCCTGCCCTGGGCTTGTTTAGGTCAAAAGATTTTTTAATTAGTGCTTCCATTTCTCTGGGGAGGTTATAGATCTGTTATTGTTTTAACTTATATGAGTGGTATATATAAAGAAAATTATACATTTGTATTAGATATTCCAATTTGGTGGCTGTTTCTAAAGTAGGTCTTTTCGATTCTTCAAATTTCCTAAGTGTTTTTTATGGTCCTCTTTTCATCTCTAGTTAAGTTAATGTTGATCTTCTTTCCACATTTTAGATAATCTGACTAAAGCATTGTCAAACTTATTTATTTACTTGAAGAACCAGCTGTGCCTTTGTTTCAATGATTAACTATTCTTTAGTCATTTGGTTTTTTGTTTCTATTTTTTATTAATTTCAGCCCTGAATTTGATAATTTCTTGCTGCCTGATCCTTTGGCATATTATTTCCCCATTTGTTTTACTTCTTCCACCTCTGCTTTTATGTTACTAATATGAAATCTTGTCAGAGACAGCAAAGCATAGCCCCTTCTCCAAGTGCCACTCCTGAGATGCAAGAAGCATTTCTCTCTAGGTAACCAACCCAGTAGCAGCTAAATGAGAGTGTTAGTTGAGGGCCAAAAAGATAACATCTTATGTGACCTGAGGACTGCTTCTACAGCATCTGCATAAGCATTTGGCAAAGTTAGAGATTATTCTAGATAGAGCAGTTCTACTAGTGCACTTGTTCTCCATGTTCTTTTTCTCCTTCCACACTAGTGGTTTATGAAACTATGAATGTGCTGTATGATAATATGAGTCTTCCTTATCTGATAGAGTGTGTGTGCATTAAAGCTGTAAAGCACGTCATGGGAGAAAAAAAAAACCTGACTGAGAAAGAATTAGGAAAATTTAGGAAGATATAGAAATAGTTCTTTGCCTGAGAATAAAATTTGTCACAAGAATTATATTTAAACAGAAAGGAACTTGGCTATGATGAATAAAGCTTCTGAAGAACCTAGGGTTTGGGGGCTGACTGCCTATGGCCCTATAAATCAAAATGATATATATTGGAATTGTGAGGAACAATGGGAAATGTATGGCAATGGAGTAAAACCGACCAAACTATGCTTCTGTAAACTGCAAACAATTACCCTCTGAGGTGAAAGCCTCAGATTTTTTTTTATAATCAACTAAGCTAAGAATTAATCATATAGTAGCTGTTATGGGCCTTAGGACCTGGGAAAATATGATGATTAATGGTGATGTTCTGATTTCAAAGAATGTGCATACTTTTTGTGAACTGCTTTGCCCATGAAATGATTAACGAGTGACAAGAAAAAAAAAAGAATAATTTTCCTTGTATAAAATTTACAATAAAGACTGAGGTTCGAAGCTCGGGGTAGAAGAAGAACCCGCCCTGAAACCAATAGTCGGTCAGCTTGGATAAGAATCCTGTGTTCATGTACTCATTCGCCTTCTAGACATTCCAGATTCGAGACCCACTTCTCTGCTGAGGCTGGTCCCTGGTGAAATCCTACAATAACTTACTATGTTAGCTCTTAGTGCTATGAGTTTGCATCTGAGAACTACCTTCTTTATGTTCTATATATGTGTGTATGCTTTGTTTTCATTTTCATTCAATTATCAAGTCTATGATTGCTAATTACCCATGTTTATAAAGAATTAAAGAATACTCTTTTACTATCAATTATTATTCCATTTGAAGGGTACTCAGAATCTTGTCTCTGCATTTGCCTCCAATATTTGCATTTTATCCAAATTTGAACTCATTATGTTGCTAAGAATATGTTTTATATTAATATAAACATTCATTTCTTTTTATAGAATTTCTGGAAATGATAGAAGTGAATATATAAAATTTCAATAAAATGCATAGATTTCTATTTAAAACACTAAGGGAAATATGCCAGATCAATTTCTATGCCTTTATTGCAAAACCTACTGTTTACTTGTTAATTCATTTTGTCATCCTTTTATTAATTCATTCATTTTTTTAAATTTGCAGTACTGGGAATCAAACCCAGTTTCTCTACAATACTAGGTATGTGATTGAACACCTGAGTTAAGTTTCATTAATATCATTAATTTCATTAATATTGTTATTTACTATAACCTTCTTGTAATATTAATATTTTTAATTTAATTTTAAATGAACTTTGGCATATTTTAAATGCTTTGTACATGCTCCATCATCTGGGTAAAATATTTTCTGTAAACTTTTAACTTTTTAAGATTGTGTGCCTTACTCCATTGTGGCTGAATTTGGATGTTCTTTTAGTACATGGTTCTCAGTTCTCTAACACACTCACGGTTGTAAATCTATGTATGGCAATTCTTCCCCTACTCACTGCATCTTCATGCTATCTCTTAATTGTGCATTTCAAAGAAATGAATGTTATGATGAAACAATTAATTTATTTTTTTCTTTTATAACGGAAAGCATTTAATTTGGGGTGGCTTACAGTTTCAGGGTTTTTTTTTTTTTTTTTACTCCATTATCATTATGGTGGAACATGGCAGCATGCAGGCAGAAATGGTGCTGGAAAAGTGATAGGGGAGTTCAGCCAATCACATTCTGTTTTGGGGGCATGCTGCCCTCAGGCTAAAGCCTGCCTATAAACCTAGCAAGCACACTCCCCTAGCTCTCTTTTTGCCTGGCTCCTGCATCTGGACGGATCGTTTAGATTCTGGTGTAAACTGTTGTAAGTCTTACTTCTGTTTATTAAAGCTGTATATTTTGTATCAAGATAGTCTGGGGACTTTTCATTACCAATCGCTCTGCGGCTTCAGAAAAGGAACTGAGAGTTCTACTTTTTGATCTGAGGGCAGCAGAAGCAAATATTGCCCTGGGCATAGCTTGAGCATGGGAAAACTCAAATCCCACTTCCACATTGACACACTTCCTCAAACAAGGCCACATTAACCCAACAAAGCCACATCTCTTAAAAGTGCCACTCCCAGCTGGAGCCATTTTCTTTCAAACCATCACAGTCTCCAAGGATGGCAGCAGCTATAGATTGTAATGGAGCCAGCCTGAGACTAAAACACAAACTGGATTGCTGTGGCAAGCCTGTTGGAACTTAGATCATAAGTCTCAGATCTCTGATACTGAGTTTTTCACCTTGGATCAGGGTTTTGCCTTGATTTTCTTTGCTTTGACTTGAATATGATTGACTATGAATTACTCTTTGAGTAATTTAGTACTATTAATGACCTAATTTCTTCCCATAGACTCAATCAATCTATAATGGTTCTTCAATATCCCAACATCAACTAAAACCAACTTGCCAACATGTGTATACTTGGAGAAGAACACTCACATTCTATCATGTGTGTAAGGAAATACACAAATAATTATTTTTGTGTTATTTAAAATTAAAACCTCAGTTTGTTGTGCATTTTCCTGTAGCCAATGCATATTTTCCACAGAGCCAAAAAGCAACTGCTGTTTATAAATATTCCCCAAGTTTAATTATTACCTAATAGTTAACATGCTTTGAAATGAACATCCTGTAACCATATGTATCATTTAAGAACAAGTCTGCCTGTGAAAATAAAATAAAGAACAAAGCCAAACAAAGCAGGATACCTAAGTAACATGCTTGAGAAGATTGGTCATTTATTGCTATTATACACAGCATGCTAGCAGAATGTTGAATTGGGAGCTATCAGTGTTTTTGGAAAGTTTACTGATGTTCAAAACCACCCTTGATCTTACTTCTCTGTAGTGACATAGATTGCTGGGTTCCTCGATAGTTCCATCAGCAATCACTTTTGTACCGACAAGCAAAATGACCAATTTGAACACTATTCTAGATATTCAGCTTTAAAAGACTTGGATCAGAAATCTTTAATAATCACTGGCAACAAATGTGTTATGATTAATGGTTTATACCTCTGTTAGATCCGATATGCCAACATATCCCATATAGAATCTTCAAAGTAAAATCATACAAGTAATAATATTATGATAATTTGGCAGAACCAAAAATATTAGTCAAATTGGATATTTATCTAAGCAAACTATTTGTAGACTTAAAGACTATTTGGGTGCTGTAGGAAATCCTTTAGTCAGTCGCCTTTAAGTTACCATCCCACTTGGGTGTGGTCTCTTGTAGTGTAAATGCTGATGTAAAGTGTGCGCTCACCTTTTTTTGACTGCTGGATTCGGTTACTGTTTTTCCATTAGAGCAGAGGACTGTGATCTGTGAGTCTAAATAAATAACCCTTTATTGTACTCAATTCTGAGCTAGTGTGGGATTTCTTTTTAGTGTCCGTCTTCTTCTGGTGCCCAATGTGGATCCGAACTCCACACCTACCAGGTGGACCAGTCAAAAAGACCCAAATAGTCCATGGCTTAGAATGTCTCTCAACTCTGCCCGCATGGCTTATTTTCATCTAATAAGAGGTTTTTTGCAAAACCCCAGCCTCAGCGTAGCTAAGTGTGTGGGAATTTGGAAATTTCCCAAGCTCATGCACAATTCCCCTCACCACTACCATGTTAATTTATTTTTAATTTAATTTATTTTTAATTTTAATTTATGTCTTGAACAATTTTCAGCCAGTCATAATTTGTTCAGTTATCATGAGTTTGTAAACTTTCCCTTGTTACTATTGTTGTTGAATTTCAGCTTTAATACGCAGTGATGAGATAGGAAATAGGGAGTTTTTTAAATACTCTTTTGTGTGTTGAGATTTTTATTTAGTCCAAATATATGCTCAGTTTTGACAAGAGTTTTTGGCTGAAAAGGGGTACATTCTTCTTTGTTAGTGTAAAATGTTCTATAAATATGTTACAGATATTGATTCAATTATTTAGTGATATTATTTAGGTTCAACATTTCTCAATTTAGTTTTTGCTGAATAACCTATCGTTTGATGAAATTTGGATGCTATAGTCACTAAATTTTACTTTATGAAAGTCAGTATGTGATTTAAAATGTAGTAGTATATTTTTTATAATCTTGTGTGTCCATGTGTTTGGGAAAGGTTTTAAGAATTGAAGTATTTTCTTTGTGGATTTTTCCTTCAATATATTATAAACCTCCTTATTTCTTCCCATTAGTTTTGGTCTGAAGTATATCTTCTCTTATATGTTACTTGCTCTTTTTCCATTGCTGCTTTTAATATTCTTATTTTTTGTTTGGACATAATGTTTTCATGACTATGTTTCAGGGAATTTTTTTCATAGTCTAATATATTTTCTGTTCTGTATACTTCTTATACCTTCATAGCCATATCTTTCTTTTAGTTAGGGAAATTTTCTCAATGATTCCATTGTAAATATTTAGTGAGTTTTGACCTGGGTTTTTTCTCTTTCTGTTTTCTTATTATTCATGGACCTGGTTTTTCTTGGTGACTCAGATTTCCTGGCTGTTTTGTGCCAGAGTTTTCTTAGATATAACATTTACTTTGGCCTAAGTATCCATTTATTGTCTCTTGTCTTCAGTGCTTGAAATATTCTATTCTGTCTCTTGTTCTTATTGATGAGTTCCTTTTTTTTAGTTTCAATTTTTTTTATTTCTACTCTTCGTAATTTTGGTATTTTTTCTTGATTGTATTTCTACTTTGGTGTAGTGAAAAGTTTTCTTTCTTTAATCCTACTCTTCATTTTTGTTTTTATAGATTTCACTAATGGGTTTATTTATATATCTTTAAGGTAATAAAGCATATTAAAATAGCTATTTTGAAGTACATGACTTACTTTTCAACTGTATTGGATTTTTCAATATCAACTGTAGTCATTGCTGGGTTCTAGTGGGGAAATAATATTCTGGCTGTTGATGTTTTTATGCTGACATTTAGGCATCCGGGCTTGTGCTGATTATATTGTATATGCTTTGTTCTGTTTTTCTCTTTGTTCAATTTTTTTTTGAGTTTTTGGTTTCTATTCCATCTGATAGTTAGTAATATGTAGTGGCTGTGGGTTACTTAGTAGGGACTGATTCTGAGTTCCTGACATTTGTAATCACTTGAGGTACTAGGTAGAACTTCTTTCTAGGTATTGGAAGCTGATTGGAAAAAAAATGGGATAGGGTGGATGTAGAAGAGGTTCTACAGGAGAGAAAGAAAATGTAAGTCTAACATGAGGATTTATGGATTCTGCAGGTATGAAGAAAGAAAGATATTCTGGTCTGGGAATGAGAATATGGAATTGGAATGGAAGACTCCCTACCAGATTCCATGGCTACCAGGGTTAGCAGGTTTTCAAGGAGACAGTTGTTCAGTGTTGGAGGCTGAGCCTGAAAGGTGGTATGAAAGGAGTAAGGTATGGTAGAATATTTGTTTATAACACTAAGAATGAGGGCAGAAAAGAAGAAAGTGGATAGTTACAAAGTCACGGATAAGACTGGGGAATCTGAATTGGAGAATGGGAAGGAGAAAATTGCCTACCTGATTACCAGGCTATCTTGTCCAGTGGGTTTCCATGGAGAGACTGCCTCATGTGTTTTGGGGTGAGACAAAGGGATGGGGTAGGGATTGATGACTAGGAGGTCCGCTTAGTTCCTAAGAGTTGAGGCAGAGAAGAATGCTCTCCACTGCAATTCCATTCTTTTGCAGGAATGAGAGCCTACTTCTTTGAGATTTGGCAAATTTAGAAGACTGACTAAAACATCCAGCCTCGTGAACTCAACACTGCTGGATTATTTGCCTTGCCTTGGTAGACTGCAATTGTTGGACTAGCTAGACCAACAGATTGTAAATTCTTCTAATAAATCCCCCCTCTCCCCATTATATGCATTATATAATTCTGTAAGTTTTTGTCTTTTAGAGAACACTAATCATTACAAGGACTAATCAAATTATATAAAGAACTAAAAAAAAGAACTGGAAATTTAAAAAAATAATTAAAATGAGGTACAGAAAAAAATGGAAAATCTTCAAAAGAGGACAAATGGCAAAGAAGCACTTAAGAAATGTTGACATTATGGTCATCAGAGAAATGCAAGGACAATTTTTTTTTCATGAAGTTTACAGGGGTTGGACTTGTGATGGCTATTTCCTGGTTGTCAATCTAACTATATGTAAAATACATTAAAACTGAAATGACTAGTCATATTCATTTGGGTAGGATTTCTTTCTTCTTAATTTAAACTTTTGAAGTGGAAGGAAAAACTGCTATTATGGGTATTGGACATAAGAAGATATACCCTCCCCTCCCCTCCCCATGCACCCAAGTTTGCCAGGCATGTAAGGGGAAATGGGTAGAGAGAAGGGAGAAGGGGAGGATTCGGGATAGTTTGGGGGAATGGGATAGGTGGGATGGAGGAAGGATGGATATGGAAGCAGGGAAGTAAATATCTCAACTAAGGGAGCCATTTTAGGGTTTGCAAGATGTAACATGAGAAGGAGCCTGTTTGTTTGGGGGTTTTTGTCCTGCCCGGCCCCCCAGCTGTTTAGTCCCAGAGTAAAATCACACAAGAGATCTCTATAAGTTATAATGCTGATTGGCCCATTAGGTCAGGCTACTTATTAGCTAACTCTCACATCTTGATTAACCCATTTTTCTGATCTATTTTAGCCATGTGGCTCAGTACCTTTTTCAGTGGGGCAGATCACACCCTGCTGCTCAGTGGTATGGGCAGGAGTGGGAGGAATCAACTTCCTCCTCCCCAGAATTTTCCTGCTCTCCTTGTATCATTTTTGCTTTCTGTCTGGTTTTTTAACCTATACCTCCTGCCTGGCCAATCAGCGTTTATTTAAAACATGATTGACAGAATACAGACAATTCTCCCTCACCATTTCCCCCTCTTTTTTAAAAAACAAAGGAAAATATCCATAGTCCATTTTTTGGGAATGTGGGCATAGTATTTCAGGCTACTTTCTGCTGGTTGGGGGCGCTGATAATCTTATGGGGACCTAAAGAAAATTTAGAGTTATGATCAAGTCCCGACTGAAGTATTTTGTGAGTCTTGATCATCTCAGGCAGCAGTCTTGAACCTGTTTTGGATGAAGAACTCAGAAATCTCTCTATTTTGCTGTCTATAAAAGAATGCACCTGCCTCAACTGTTTTCTCAGATGAATTTTCCATATTAAGTTTTGTGATTTCACTCCACACGTAGACTGAAATTATTTATATATTCAACTACAATTCTCTAGGCAATTTTTGAAGTAGACTTCCTCTGGACTTTGATTAGGTCATGGTAAAGGATCTAACAGAAAAATATCAACAGAGAGTTTATAGAAAACAGGTGACTTTAACTGGTTGTTATTAAAGTCTTTTCAGTAAAAGTTTTTTAATGAAGCACATCAAAAAAGAATTCCCATGACCTAATACTTTCTATTGTTTTTTATAATTTAAGTCATGTCAACTCATGGCAATCCATGAGAAATTAATCATCTTAGTAATTTAATGAGGAAATAAATCATAAAAGTGTCATTTATTTTGAAGACTAGATAATATGACAGATGGCCAGAATTAAAAAAAAAACTCAGTTATGAACTCTAGTGTGGATGGCACTAGTCAATTGCATGTAGATATTTAAATATAAATTTAATGCATTAAATTCAAATAAAATTTGAAAATAAATTCTTCAGTTACATTACTTGGGTATTAACTATTTAGTAGAAAATTATGCCCATCAATACTGAAGTATTAGCATCAAAGATTTGTTAAGAACAAGAAGTATATTTTAAACCTAACTTAATTTTACTAATCAGTTTTACACTTTTCTGAACAGAAAAGTTCATTAGTTACATATTTTCTACCAAACACGAAAGCCAGCAGTAATGCCTTGGGGCAGTCAAGGACAAAGATAATACTTAAACTAATTAAGATTAACATTTAACAGAATCTACTTAATTTATGCCATAAATTATAACTTTGATATAACACTGGCTTAACAATGATAAATTACTGTCCCCAAAGAAATTCTGCAATGTCTGTCTCCAAAATGGTAGGTTATGACTTACTCTTTCCTTTTTACCAACACAGAGGATAATTAGCAAATGATATAACAAAATTAAATAGATCTATGAACTCATACTTCTTTAAACTGCGATAAAAGAGAATGAATTTAAGTATGTGTCCTTATATCCAAACATATCTGCAGTTCTCAACTCTTATCAAGAAAACTGCTGTTTGAAAGGATGGGAACTATTACAGAAAACCTCAGCCAGTCAACATGTAGAGTTGTGGAAAGCAGTTCCAAAAGATACATTTACAAAACATCTTCTTCACCTAAAGATCTAGAAACATTATGGATTAGGGATTACAAAGATTATAATGGACAGTTGATAAGGGAGTTTGCTGAGAGATTTTGTCTCCTAGACACTTAACAAGCTACACACATGAAGTTTCATCAACCTAACTGCCTACATATGAGCTGAATGAGGAAAACATTAGACATACAAATATCGACAGTGAAAGATCATGAGACGTCAATATTATAAAAAAATTGAAGGTAAATATGCAATATTGAGTGTAGAAGAAATAGTCTTTTCCAAGAAATAGAATGACAATTGATTATTCAAATGAACATTCCTGAAAATTTACATATGTGGAGATTGTGAATATATCATACATTGTATATATATTATAATATAAAATATATATAGTATATGGGAATATATGTTTGAACATATACATATATGCGTGTAACAACAATGAAAAAAGCTATGATTTTAAATTTTTGGTAGAAGAATATGATAGGGTTTGTGGTTAGAAAAAGTTAGAGAGTAATGATTAATTATATTTATATATTTATAAATTATTTATGTACACTTATAATTGCAACTTAATTATATTATAATCTCAAAAATTAAATTGATAGAATGTGTTGACTCCCCATGGGAATCCCTACCCTCTCTAAGGAGTGAAAGTAGGTGGAGTGGCAAGGAACGTGGAGATAACAAGAGGAGAATAGGAAGTGAGAACTAGAATTGGTATGTACAATAAGAAAAGAAACTTTAAAAATAAAAATCCCAAGTATTGAATCAAATTTTTTTTCTGAAACAATTCTTGCAGGAATATTAAGCATGAAATTGAACTTGTTTTTCACTCTTCTCACAGTTGCAAATATACATTTATATTTCAAGGAAATTATTTGATGTCCTAGCTATCATTATATAAGCTTTAAAATATAGTTTCCAACACTATAGGTAATGATTTATAAAAGAGTAAAATTTCAATCAGCAGAATATATCTAAAACAAAATAACCATATACCTTCTAACACAGTATACTGAGACTGACTTGTGCAAACATGAGGACACGTTGTACAGCAAAGCACAAAGTCTGTGCTTATACAGCATGGACGCATATCCAAATATGGATGCTAATTTATGTGTGTGCATATATATGTAAAGATAGATAGATAGATAGATAGATAGATAGATAGATAGATAGATAGATTTGTCCATTCATTGTTCTGGAACCTGAATCGATAATAAACACTAAGCAAGCATATTGCCACTGAGCTATATATTCCGCTCATACTATGGTAATTTTCTATTATCAAATGCTGTCTGACACTAATCTTTACCGTGTAAACCACTGCCTTATACACGATAAATATACAAGTAAATTTAGCAAGAAATTAATAAGTAGTTTGTAAGACAGATAACTTTGCATTTTTTGAAAAAAAATCCATTACTTTTAGAAATTAATTTTATAGATATATACTTTCTTTAATTTTTCCTAAATATTTTCCTACACATCTGTCTCCTCTACTCAATCTCTCTCTCTTTTTTCTCTTGCATTTATTGAGATTATAATTATATGTGAACAGTTCATTTATTACTCCCATTCATTACCAAATAACCTCCCCTCTTAACTTCAAATTCATAACCTTTTTCAATGAAGCAAGAACCCCGAAGGACCTTCTTTAAGCCACTTCAGGAGCCATTTTATTGAGGGTCCTGCATGTCTAGTTCATATAGTATAACATCAAGCAGTCCAGGAAAGAGCAGTTTCTTGCCCAAATGGCTAATAAACTCCATAATGACCCTTTTCAATAATCATTATCTTCTCGAACTAGATTGGTGCTGTCAGGAGCAGATGTGTCTCATTGTCACGAAAAGTCCTAGGTTCTTAAAACATTTTAAATGCCATATTCTGAAGGGCTCTGAAAAATTTAAAGAATACCTATCTTACTGAAATATATCTGTATATATCTAGAAAACCTAACTAACATCACTACATGTTTGACTATTATAAATGACTATCTATCTGTATTTCTTAGGGTACTCTTTTCTTTTTACCCCCTTTTATTGATTTTTGTTGAGCTCTACATTTTTATCTGCTCCCCTCCCTGCCTCTCCCCTCCCCTTTAATCCTACCCCAAAGACTCCATGCTTCCAATTTACTGAGCATTTACTTATCTATTTCTACTACCCATGTAGATTAGATCTATGTCTGCCTCTCTTAGGGTCCTTATTGTTGTCTAGGTTCTCTGTGATTTTGATTTGTGGACTGGTTATATTTGTTTTATGTTCTAAAACCACTTATGAGTGAATACATGTGATAATTGTTTTTCTGCATCTGGTTATCTCACTCAAAATGATGTTTTCTAGCTCCATCTATTTGCCTCCAAAGAACACGGTAAACAAGGCAAAATGACAGCCTACAGAATGGGAAAATCATCAGACAGAGGTCTGATCTCCAAAATAAAAAGAACTCAAGAAATTGTTCATCAAATAAACAAATAGTCCAAAAGAAAGGAGTATAGACCTAAACAGAGAACTCTCAACAGAGGAATTTAAAATGGCTGAAGGACATGTAAGGATATGTTCAACATCCTTAGTCATCAGAGAAATGCAAATAAAAATAACTCTGAGAGTCCATCTCATACCTGTAAGAATGGCCAAATTCAAAAATACTGATGACAACTTAGGCTAGAGAGGTTGTAGGGTAAAAGAAAAACTCCTACATTGCTGGTGGGAATGCAAGCTGGTACAGTCCTTTTGGATGTCAGTGTGGCAATTTCTCAGAAAATTAGAAAACAACCTTCCTCAAATACCACTTTTGGGTATATGTCCAAAAGATGCTCAATTGTGCCACAAGGACATGTGCTCAACTATGTTCATAATCTGTATTTCTTAATTATATATTACATTTTAAAAGAGCTGCACAAGCACAATACCTTAATCAAGAGCAGAAATATACATATAACAAAATTGATCTTAAATTTGTATCAATAGATCAAGATCCATTCCAATATAAAGTATTCATCTCTATATTATATCCCCCATTAAATGTAAACAAACATGTTCAAATAATATTTGGGAATTTTACCATAGTTATCTGGACTACTTCCTGCTGATTCGGGACACTATTAATCAAGTCTTTCATGGGGTATTCTGTGTGGCTCGTTCATCTCAGCTGGCAGTCCTGAAGCTATCATGAATGTTGGACTATCTGGGCCATTGCTTCTGGGGGTGTCGTTTGATCAAACCACATTAGTCTAAAAGGAATCCACAGGTTCTCATCCTCTGTGGAAAGAAAAGCAGAACTTCTTTTTCAAAGCAACATATCCTTAGACCCAAATTTTGAACTCAAGCTACCTTTATAATATATATATATATGTTGATTTAGCTCAGCAGGTGTACAGTGAAATGTCTCTCTAGACTTAGTTCATTCACAGTCAAAGAAAGACAATAATATACATAACCCAGACTTCCTGTGTATTTTCCATCTTTACCTGGCTTGTTTTTCTTTACTCCTTTAACCTGTGACTATCTGTACTCTGTCTCTTTAAAGACAGTTTTCAAAACCATTTACTTCTTTTTATAACTATTTTTTTTCTCCGCAAGCCTACAAATATTTACCCAACATTGTGACTCATTTAGAGGTCTTTTCCATATGGATTTGTCTTTATTGCATGCCTATTTGCAATTATTTTTTGACTGGGGGTGCTTTTTTCTGTTAATTACTAAACAGACATGGCTAGGACTAACTCTATGGCACTGCCTGTTGGCACCATCCAGTCTAACAAGGTAGAGGCATGTTTACTGCCTCTGAGAGTCATGCACATTTCCCCAGCTCGGGGTTTCAGAGGGTATGTGTCACATTAAGCACATTGTAACACACTGTTCACAGTCCCCATTTAAGTGCTCAGCCTCCTGAAAGGACCAGAGTTCATGCTGACAGCAGGAACCAGTAAGTCCCCATGTTTTGAGACCACACAGGGTTTTTTTTCTGTTGTTATTGTTTTGTTTTGCTAATGCTGAATTGGGAAGCCTTCTCTTAAAGTAGCAGCAGCTCTCCTGCTCACTCCACAGAGACCATCTGAAAAAAAGGCCAACTATCAAGAAGACATGCTTAACTTTTTTCTTTTATGTTTAGAAATCCATTCCAAACTTTGTCAGGTTGTACATGGATGGAGTTAGCCCCACTTTAGCATGACAACACTGTTGGTGGAGGCTGCCTATTTATTTCCTGGCCGCCCAGAACCAAAATAACCACACAGAAACTATATTAATTGCAATACTCTTTGGCCAATAGCTTATGCATATTTCTAGATATCGCCTATATCTTAACTTAAACAATTTCTATCAATCTGTGTATCAACTCATGGTTGTGGCCTACCTATAGTATTCTATCCAGTGTCTGTCTCCTTTGTCTGTCTCCTGCAGTGGCTTAGCAGCTTCTTTTTGATTCTGCCTACTCTCTCCTCCTCTATCTGCTTGTAATTCCTGCCTTGCCCTATTCTGCTAAGCCAATGGTAGAAACAGCTTTATTCATAACAAATAAAAGCAATACATAGACAGAAGGACTTCCCCCATCACTTAGTATTCATAGTAGATGTGGACTAAATCAACTCTATTCCAAACCAACTTAGATTGAACACTACTCACCCTCTTTAATAATTTTCTTCCACAATGTGACTTATCTGAACAGTGTCTTCAGTAGTCTCTGTTATTTTTGAAGCATAGCTTTAAATCTGTTTTGGGAATATCTCAGTGATGTGGTCATCAATGAAATTAATGTCAAGGGGAAGATTTCCATGGCCTGTCCCAGGCTAATTGCAGTAAACCAAGACTTTAAACATTCCATAAGATCTCCAATGGAATCATTAAAGCAATATTATAATGATTCATGAACATTTGCTGTTAATTTATCAATACAAGACATCTCAGATTTTCTCAGTGGCACTCAAGCAAAGCACAATATGGCATCTGAAAAAGACATATAGATCTTATAAAAGTATATTTATAGCACTCTGAAGAAGATTCTTCTAGTAAATAATTTTAAATAAATGTTTAATTACTAGAAAAAGCTTTTTCAAAAATAAACTATATGTATGTTCAAAATAACAGTATAAACCAATTCTTATTTAATTTCATATTTTAATGGCTGAAAGTATCCATTAAGGTAAACCATTGTTGCAATTCCCCAATCACACAAAGACAGTTATGTTACATCAAAAAAAAAAAATGCAGAGGAGTAAATACGCTTCTTTTTGCCCATAAGATGATGACACAAACAATAAAAGATTTTTTTTTCCAAATTCTGAATATTCTAAAGATCGAATTCTTTCATTATTAGGTCTAAAATTCCCTCTTTTCTCCTGTTTTTTAAGAATAACTATGCCTAATACATTTTATTAATGACATTTGTGCAAACAAAACATGATGTAAAAAAGGCTTATTTTGAGTCTTCTGGCAGAGGAAATAAAGTGAGAAACAGAATCTTACCCTTCTGTTAGTTATTTATAAGAACTGTGATTCTAATAATAAAAGAGCTAACTCTAGCTGTTTCATTTCAATGCAGACGAAGTTGTTATACTTTGACATAAGATATCACAATAAGATGATTTCAGAATTAACATTTTGGTTCATTTTTTTCCAAAATCATAAAAGTACATGGCACTCCATCTTTTTTTAAAGATAATAGATTATTTTCTTATTCAATATATTATAATTAGAGTTTCCCCTCCCTATTCTCCTCCTAGTTCCTCTCCTCCACTTCCTTTCTGACAATCATTAGAAATTCTCTAAGAGATAACAACTAAACATGGCAAACTAAAATATAGCAAGACGAAGCAAAAGCTCTCTTATATAATAAGATCTAAGCATTCCAACAGGAGGAAAAGAGTATCAAGAATATGGAAACTAGTCAGAGATCCATTTATTCTCATGGTCAGAGTCCCATAAAAATGCTAACCTGATAATTATATACACAGAGGACCTAGAGTGGAAACATACAAGCTCTGTATTTACTGTTTCAGTTTCTGGGAGATCATATGAGCCTTGCTGAGTTGATTCAGTGGGCTGTGTTCTCCTGGTGTTCTTCTTCTCCATGGCTCTTACAATTATTTTACCTCTTTTTCCCAGGTTTCCCTGGGCACCTAAGGGAGGTATTTGATGAAGACCTCCAATTCAAACTCTCTTTCTGACTGTATGGCTCTGCATTTCTTCCCATCTGAAGGAACAATCTATGATGAAGACTGAATCAGGCACTGATCTATTAATATAGTTAAACATTATTAGGAATCATTTCATTGGTTATTTTAAAAGAACAATAGGATTTGGTTTTACCCTACATCTGTGGGCTGTAAGTTCTCTGGTTCTTGGTTACACATCATTGTTTGGTGTTTGTTCCTTCTCATGGAGTAGGCCTTTAGTCAGATAAGGCATTGGTTGACCAGCATATTTGCAGGCAGACCAAATACTAAATCAAAGGTTTTTGGCTGGGCTACTTTTCATATGTCTCTTTTTTAAGAGTACCTGCCAACACAAATGAGGCTAGAGAATAGGGGTGAAGGCTTCATGGAGGCACCAGCTCACCTTCAGCATGTTCGACGAATTATATGAGTGTTGTCCTCATCAATAGGGTTCCTCTATCAGTTTGCATAGAGCAAACTTTTGTCTGACTAACAGTGTGAGTTGTTTTTATTTTTCCTTGGAACCCCCTTGGCAAACAACTCAACTGAATACTACACAATCCTACTACTGGAAGCCTTGCCTGGCTACAAGAGATGGCCAGTTATGATTGCATTCCCTCTAACTAGTAGTCCTCATTAAAATCATCTTTATAGATTCTAGGAAGTTTACACTTCACTAGGCTTCCCCTCAACTCCTGGATGCCCTCTAATTCCAGCTGTCTCTCCCTCTACTCCCACCCTCCACCCCTGAATCTAATCCTGAGCTCCTGCCCCCAACCATCTGCAGTCTTTCCCATAAAATCTCTTCTATTTCCCACTACCAGGGTAAATCCTGCATCACCCCATGCCATGCTCTTAACCTAACCTCTCTGGGTCTACAGACTGTAGAGAGGTTATCATTTACTTAACTGCTAATGTCCTCTAACAAGTTAATACATACCCTATTTGTTTTACTGGATTGGGATTAGCTCATTCAGGATGATTATTTCTAGTTATGTACATTTGCTTAAAAATTTCAAGATAACATTTTTAACTGCTGTATAATACTCTATTGTTCAAATGCATCAAATTTTCTTTATCATTCTTTGGCTCAGGAATATCCAGATTGTTTCCAGTTTGTGTTTATTATCAATAAACTCACAATGAATAAAGTTGAGAAACTCTCCTTGTGGTATGATTGAGCATTTTTTGGGTATATGCCCAGGAGTGGTTGAATCACATGGTAGATCAATTCCCCATTTTCTGGGAAACAAACATATTGATTTCCAAAGTATACAAGTGTCCACTCCTAGCAGAAATGGAAGAGTGGTCACCATGTTTCATATCCTTGTCAGCATAAACTGTCACTTGTGTTATTGATTTTGGCAATTCTGACAGGTGTAAGTTAGAATATCAAAGTATTTGGATTTTTTTTCCTTGAAAACTAAGGGTGTTAAAGAAATATTTAAGTTTTCCTCAGCAATTTGAGATTCTTTTATTTTGAATTCTCTGTTTAGATCTATACTCGATATTTTAATTTGATTATCTGGATCTTTTGATATCTAATATATTTTGGATATTAGTTCTCTATTTGATGTTTATAGTTTATATATTATAGTTTATATATTTTGGATATTAGTTCTCTATCTGATGTGGTTAAATCATTTCCAATTCTTTAGTCTGCTACCTTTCTAACTGACAATGTCCTTTCCCTTACAGAAGCTTTACTGTTTCATGGATTTCCACCTGTTAACTGCTGACGTTAGTGCCTGTGCTATGTGGGTTCTGTTCAGAAAGTCTTTGCCTATGTTAATGTGTTTAAGTCTATTCTGTACTTTCTCCTTTATTTGGGTATCTGGTTTTATATTGATGTCTCTGATCCAGTTGCTGTGAAGTTTTGTGCAATGTGATAAATATGTACATATTTGTACACATTTACATGCAGACATCGTTTGCCCAGCACCATTTGTTGAGAATGCTGTCCTTTTTCTCATATATATTTCTAGCTTATTTACCAAAATCAGTTATTCAAATGTGTGTAAATTAATATCTGGGTCATCAATTTGATTCAAATGATGGAGATATTTGTTTTTATGCCAGTACTATGTGGTTTGTATCACCACAGCTCTGCATACAACTTGAAGTTGGTAATGGTGGGACATCCAGCATTAATTCTACTGTTTAGCAATGTTTTAGCTATCATGTGTTTTTAATTGTTGGTTTTGTTTCATTTTTCCATCTGCTCTACCAGGGATTGGGGCAACACTATACCCTACCTTTGCCTCTATCAGTTTTTCTACTTTACTAACCTCTATCATGATCCCTTCTAATACTTGTTACAAATCCATAATTTTCAAAATTCTATTTAAACCAACACTATTATTATATAAAATCATTACTTCATTTAAACAATACATCTTAAGAGGAGACCATTTTCATAATGTTCCACAGATAAAAATACCATGTAGAAACATATATTTACATGGCATAATCCCACTACATTAAATAGAGTGAAGATCCTATACTCCCATTCACATCATGCCAGATACCAACAACAACAAAAAAAATGCCAGTAACAAGCATGTAAGTTCAGAGCAGTTGCAGCAGCCATTCCAGAGTGAACATCCTTGGGTTCTTGCCTCTCCAAGATTCATGCATCTGTTTCCTGAGAGACAAAAACTCAAAGTTCGATTTTCAACTGCTATTACTCTGACATGACCACCAGCAATAATAAAAGTTTCTACAACTGAGAGATCATCCATTAGGAAAGTAAAAAAAAAAAAAACCCAGATATTAAAAGGAACTCAGAAAATGTTGGAATTAGGTTGTTTTTGTTTGAATTGTGTATCTTTACTCTACAGAATTTTAGTCATAACAAATAAATTTGCAAACATATTCTAAACTCCATTATGAGAGCATTTTACCAGACATTGCAATAGCTATTAAACACAGGGAGATTCTGAGAAAGGGTCAACGTCAAGAGTTGACAGCCCTGAGGGACACTACACTTTTAATATGGTGTTCTGGATATATCCTGAAACAAGCTATATAAGTAGAAAATGAGAAAATATGAACAAAGAATGGGCTTGCACTAATAGCAATATTTCTTTTGTTGTTTTTATTGTTGCTGTTGTGCAGTATGACATTTTCTTTTTCATAAATTTGTTTTATGTTTTTAAAAAGAAAACAAGCTTTTTTCATTTTACATACCAATCCCAGTTTCCCCTCCTTTAGCCCATTCCCTCTACCTATTCCCTTCACCCCCCCAATCCATTCCTCTGAGAGGGTAAGGCACATTGCTTGAGGAAGGTCCAAGCACCCCCCTGCTATATCTAGGCTTAGCAAAGTATCCATCCAAAGAGAATACGTTCCAAAAAAGCCAATACAAGTAGTAAGGATAAATTCCGACGTCACTTCCAGTAGCCCTTGCAGTCTGCCCCACCATTCAACTGTCACCCACATTCAGAGGGACAAGTTTGAACCTATGCTGGTTCCTTCCTTGTCCAGTTGGAATTGGTAAGCTCCCATTAGCTCAGGCAAACTGTTTCAGTTTACCCCTCATGTCTTGTATCTTCATGGTCTTTTCAGTGTAACCATCACAGCCTTGATCTCTTTGCTCACATTCTCACTCCTCCTACTCTTCAACTGAACTTTGGGAGCTCAGTCCAGTGCTCCACTATGGTCTCTGTCTCTGTTCGCATCAGTTGCTGGATGAAGGTTCTATTGTGACATTTAAGATATTCATCAGTCTGACTACAGGGCAAGGCCAGCTCAGGCACCTTCTCCTCTATTGCTTAGGGTCTTAGATGGGGTCATCCTTGTGGATTCCTTGGAATGTCTCTCATACCAGGTTTCTTGCTAGTCCCATAATTGTTCCCTCAAACAAGATATCTCTTTCCTTGCTCTCATCTCTGTCCTTCATCCATCTTGCCTCTCCCATTCCCTCAAATTGTCCTCCCCCTCCTCTTCTCCTCTCCTCTTTCTTTTTAACCCTCCTTCTCCCCCATGCTCCCAATTTTGTCAGGTGATCTCGTTTATTTCCCCTTTCTTGGTGGATCTATGTATGTTTTTCTTAGTGTTCATCTTGTTACTTCTCTAGAATCATGAACTATGGCTCAAATCCTTTGTTTATAGTTAGTATCCACTTATGAGTAAGTACATACCATGGTCATCTTTCTGGGTCTGGGTGGAGAGGCTGTAGAGTAAGGGGAACCTTCTTTATTGCTGGAGGAAACGCAAACATGTACAACCACTCTGGAGACCGGTATGTTGGTTTCTCAGAAAACTGGGAATCAACCTACCTTAGGACCCAGCAATACCACTCCTGAACATATACCTAAAAGATGCTCCATCATATTACAACGACGTCTGTTCAACTATGTTCATAGCAGCATTATTTGTAACAGCCAAAAACTGGAAACAAACTAGATGCCCCTCAATCAAAAAATGGATAAAGAAAATGTAGCACATTTACACATCAGAGTGTGTAAAAAACAATGACATCTTGAAATATGAATGCAAATGGATGGCACTAACAGCAATATTTCAATGATAGAGCATCACTTAAACAAAATTTTACATAATAATATCAGAAGATAGTGGCCAGTGAAAATGAAAATTGAATCTGTGTGAACAGTGCACACTATGCTCACTGCTTTCTGAAAAAAAAATGCATCCAAAAATATTAATCCATTCGTTTCATTTAAAAAAAATGAATCTCTGTTCTGGTATTACATGGTACAGCTAAACTACTCAGAATTAGAGACAATTGACAGATACATTTGTAAGCTTTAGAGAATGTCTTTCATGTTCATATCATTATGGATTAGGAAAGATTTATTTTCTCCACAAGTTAAAGAATTAAAAAATAGGAAAACTGTGATAACAAAAGTATTAAAATTCTTGTTGGAGCTACTACAATATAACCACAGAATTCAAAGCCCTTTACTGGTGTACTAAAACTCCCGATTAAAAAGATTTAAGTATGGATACTAACAGAATTAGTTTATTAGAGTTTAACAGAAACTCTAAGCAGGGGAATTGTAAATCTTACAGCCATCATGGAAGAGGAGAATGAAGAAAAGGAAGAAATATCATGCTGTTTAAACCAACACATAGGTGAATCATCTGGTAAGGGAACAAGCATGGGGGCACAAGCATGGGGGCACAGGGAGAGAGCAATGGTAAGGAATACCAAGGTACTAATGCTGTTGAGGATGGTTTAGAAGCACATTTTAGTTCTGGTCAGAATTTGAAAGGAAAAGTTGGGAGGAGAGAATAAAAATAAATATTTATGTTTTTTCAGTCTGGGAAGAACTAAGCAACCACATGGTAGAGTTTTAGATAGAGTTTGACCCACATACACAGGTGTGGTAATTTAGCCAGTCTCTTAACCACACCAGCTGCTTCATTTAAGGAAGTAAATAAGGGCATATCTTGACCCAGAAGTAAGGATTTCCTTTACTATTGAATTGTGAAGAAATTGTATAGATATATTTGATATCAATAGATGAAACCACACTTCATTCTCTACTTTAGTTATTTATCAGTTTTTTATTTTCACTGATTGAAGTATTAAGCTTTTATGTATATAGTAATGTTTACTCAAGAAAATAAAACCCAAAATTTTCTTAAAAATTTCGCTTTCCAAAAATGTGACCTTGTGAGGAAGAAAATCTATTCATTGAATAACACTTGTCAACACTATTTCTTGCATTTATTTGTGTAGATAACATTTTATGGTGGATTAAAAACTTTCAATGTATTTTGTTGACTATATTGTATTATTAATCCTATATATTTATAATTAAAACAGTTTTATTGTCTGTGTTTTAACATATTCTTTATGAAGATTGCTTAAAACTCCTTAGTAAGTGTAACAAAAATCTGTTGAGTTATCATTAAAACAAATCTAGTTATATTGAATAAATGCTTATAATTTGCATACATTTCACTATATGAAATAATTTAGCAACTGCAATAATAAATTATATGAGTTTGAGAATTATAAAAAAATGTCCATGATAGTGTTATATACATTATTTTTTGGCATGGGTGTATTAAAATAATTCATGGTAATATTAAAAATAAGAGATAGTTTCTTCAGTTAATTAATCATTCTCAATTTTTTTATCAAAGATAGAACTCCAGTTCCCAGATGTGTTACATTATATGGAAAAATCAGCCAATATATTTCCATTAAACAATTTACTCAAAAATCTAGTCTATTTCCTGGGAAATTGTTTCAAAAATCTTGTTTTTCTACTCTGCTTTTCATCACCCTGCATAATAATTAAAGTTCTCAAATTAAGGCCTTTCTTTGTAGTGAGGAGCTGCAGACAGGCCTGCTTTTCATCCTGCCCAGCTCCCGCACGGCTAGCTTAGCCCTGGAAATAACAAGACACAAATTATATTCATTTAAACACTGCCTGGCCCATTATCTCTAGAGAGTTAGTTACTGGCTAGCTCTCACATCTTGATTAACCCATTTCTAATATTCTGTGTAGCAGCATGTCTGACCTGGTGGCTGGCTCCATGGCGTCTGTCTCATTGCCCTCTTCCCAGCATTCTGTTCTGTTTACTCCGCCTACCTAATTTTCTGTCCTATCAGAGGGCCAAGGCAGTCTCTTTATTAACCAATGAAAATAACATATAACAGAAGGTCCACCTGCGTCATTTCTTAATTATACTGGAATGAAAAAGTATGCCAGACAAGTTAAAGCAAGTTATTTCACAGTCTGTCCATGGACATTCTCTTACTTGAAGGTCACCATGTTTCCTAATTTCCACTAAATGTTATGGCATAGAAGTTTTTATTTCACAAATATTTACAGTACTATTTTTTTCTGTTTATTTTTTTGTGTATCAGTCAATTAACACAATCAGTTTTTATATTTAAAGCAAATATTTATAAGGACTAATAGAGATGAACATTTTATAGCCCTGTCTTTTTTCTATCTCATTACATATCTTTAGATGCTGTTTATCTTTGCTTTTAATCTTGCTCTGGTGTATTGCAGTGAGGAGTAGAAATAAATATCTTACTTTCTATTCAAATTAACTAAAATTCTTTAGAGATTAAAGCAGAACAGAATATAAAGACTCCCAATATTTGTAAATTTTGCTTATTTTCATTATTATGTATAAAAAGCATTATATTTGGATTTATTCTAATGACAAAAATGGGAGATTCATTCAGATTACCCTTCAAAGACTTATGAATGAGTAGAAGTGACAACATTCAATCAGCACAATTCAGTCCAGGGAGTCTTTCTTAGTTTTCTAATTGTATTGTGTGTGTGTGTGTTTAAAGGACTTCTATTGACAAACTCATTTCCCAAATCTGTAGGTTTCAAAATTAATTCACAGAAACTGTTTACAATACAGTGATTTCTGTGAACAAAACCACATTCTTTTTTCAAATGAAGAAAGAAAACCTTTAAATGCTTGCGTTGTACTGGAATTTTCCTTAAATATTTCCTCTTTCCAAATCACTTTATATGAGCTTAATAATATCTTTGTCATTAATATGTAAGTAAGAATTTTTATAGATTTTCAATCACTATATTATAAATATCTAACTGAAATAGTTAGGCTGAAAATAATTACTAATATAAAATAAATTTAAATGATAAATAAAATAATTATTATTTAGAATTTAAATACTATTTCAAAACCTCTAGGAAAAAAGCACATATTTCTTTCTTGCTTGTTTTTTTTTTATTTCTGTGGGATGCATCATATCTTAAAATATAGAAGTTACAACTGCACTGTGGTTGAATTAAGTTGAAGGCCCTCTTGAGCCACTTCACAGAGAGAAGACTCTGAGTTGCTAATGGTGCAATCTGAAGATGAAATTATATTTCCTTCCAGAAAATTTAATTCTTCTACTTTTGAAGCTATCAGAGAGAGAGAGAGAGAGAGAGAGAGAGAGAGAGAGAGAGAGAGAGAGCACTGTTAAAAAAGATGATCATTGGCTTGGGGTTTTTCTAAGTATTTTATTCAAAAATAATATCACATCAACTGAAATACCAGATGGTGAAAAAAGTCTGATACTTCTTGGTTTTCTCTCTCATATATTAAGTTAATCAAATTTTCATTTGGCAAAAGAGATCAAATTTGCTTCACTAAGGTCAATTATATTCAAACTATATCATAAAGCTTCTTTTTATTTTCAGCACCTCTTTTTAGAATAGTTAAAATCATTTAACTTTCTTGACAGTAATATAATGACTTTACAGTTACAATTTTATTTAGAATGTGCTGCACAGAAATATAATTTGTTACTTCAATCGAGAACATTTCCTTCACTGTGATGTGTAAATATTTCTGAATAGGCATCATTGAAACATCTTAAAAATAAAGCCATCTTCTGTTCTTGATGACATGTTTAAAGCTTTGAATAAGATAAAGGGGAATACAAAACTGATTCAAAAATGCACATTAAACTTAAAAAGAATACTAGATTAGGAGGCAGAAATCTAAATTAGGGAGTCTAATGTAATAAATATAAACTGACAGGAAACATGAAATCTCTAAAGTAAAGTTAGAAAAGATTGTTTGTGTAAAGACTACATTGAGAAATTGAAGGAAAATATGCTAATAAAGATATTGACATTTAAAATAATGAGGCATTTCTTTATTATCTGCAACATTTCTTGTAATTAGGTGAAGTCATTGGAACAGATTGAGAGGCAGAGGCCTACTATCAGTAACCTTTAGTATAATGGGTTTATGCACATCTCTCCTCGGGATTGTTTTTAGGCATCTGTGACATTTTTGCTTTGAGTATAAATCCTTATTTGACCTGTCTCTCTTTCCATTTAATAAATGATATTAGTAATTCCAAATTTTTTCTTTTTAATTTTTTATTTGAAATGTATTTTTATTTTTATTTTACATACCAACCACAGTTCCCCCTTCCTCCCCTCCTCAAGATACACCCCACCTTCCCAGCACCTAACCTTCATCCAATCCTCAGAAAGAGTAAGGCCTCCCTTGAGGAGTCTACAAAGTCTAGCATATCAAGTTGAGGCAGTACCAAGTGTTTGTCCTCTACATCAAGTCTGAGCAAAATATTTCTCCAAAGGGAATAAGCTTCCAAAAGTAGTTTGTGCACAAGGGATAAATCCTGGCCTCACTGCTAGAGACCCCACAAACTGCCCAAGCCACAGAATTGTCATCCACAATTCAGAGGGCCTAGATTTTTTCCCATGCAGGTTCCCCAACTATAAGTCCAGAGTCAGAGAGCTCCCACTAGCTCTGTTCAGCTGTCTCTGTGGGTTTCCTCATCATAATCTTGACCCCTTTGTTCATATTATCACTCCTCCCTCTCTTCAACTGGATTTGGCCCAGTTATTGGATAATGGTCCTATCATGACAATTTGGGTTGTCATTAACCTGACTAAGGGGAAGACCAGTTCAGGCATCCTCTCCAATATTCCTAGGAGTCTTACCTGGGATCATCCTTGTGGAATCCTGGGAGTTTCCCTAGCACTAGATTTCTCCCTAAACCTATAAGGGCTACTGCTATCAAAATATCTCTTTCCTTGCTCTTGCTCTCTGTTCCTCCCTCAACTCAACCATTCGATTCCCTCATGTTCTCTTCTCCCCTTTCACCCTTCCCTGTCCACTGGGCCCTCCCAGTTTCCTCAGGATATCTTATTTATTTCCTCTTTTGGGGGACATCCATGCATGTCTCTCTTAGTGTTCTCCCATTCTCTTGGTTCTGAGGGGTTGTGTATTGTAGCCTCATTTTTTTATGTCTAATATCCACTTATAAGTGAGTTTATACTGTGCTTGTGTTTCTGGGTCTGGAGTAGCTCACTCAGGATGTTTTTTTTTTTTTTTCTGGTTCCATCCATTGACCAGAAAATTTCAAACTGTCACGTTTATTTTTTACTACAAGGAACACTCCTCCACAATTGGAGGGAGTGCAAATTTTATAGCCACTTTGGAAACCAGTATGACAGTTTTCCAAAAATTGGGGATCAATCTACCTCAAGACCTAGAAATACCACTCTTGAGCACATACCAAAAGGATGAACATTTATATCACAAACACATTTGCTCAAGTATGTTCTTAATAGCATTCTTTGTAAGAACCAGAACCTGGAAATAACTTAGATGCCCCTCAACCAAAGAATGGATAAAAAATGTGGTACATTTACACAATGTAGTACTACTCAGTGGTAACAAACAATGACAGACATCTTGACATTTGCGAAATTGTTCTGAGTTTATATTAGTTGATTAAAGCAGAGCCTTTTCCAAATTTAAAAAATATAAGAAGACTTCTCAGGTCTATTTTAAAGCAAACAGATTTTTTTTTGGTTGTATCCTTGTTATCAAGTTTAAATTGCCTGTCATATGTTCTTTACTGTTAACACAGAGAGTAATTTAATAGTTCACAGAATGCTCAGATTCACCATATATTTTCTTTTTTTCCCCAGATGCAATAGTCCCCTCTCTTCAGAGTTTCTGATTGTCTTGAGCAAAATAAGAAGAAAAAGTAAAAGAAAGGGAATGTATCATTTGGACAAAATAAAATATCACACATTATTGGAAGCAGCAAAATACATAGAAGTCACATCTTGAATAGGCCAAAACAAAATTCTTCCACTCCTAAGTTAAAATAATCTCAATTTACTGCTCAAGTAGCAACTGTCATTTTTAAGTATTTAAAGTCTTCAATTTAAGATTATTTCAGTCAAGAATTTTCCTTATGCACTTTAAAAAGTTTATACTACATGAACACTTGCCATCCAATGACTTCTCTGCAAGCAGAGAATCCTGCTTTAAATAAGAACAACAATGTCATTTAAATCTGTCTGCATTCTGGACTTGCTTGTCACCTCTTGAAAGTGTCAGTTTTTTAGTTCACCATTTCAAAAGTTCTTACTTTCTCTACTATATTCCATTTGCTGAGACTGTAAATGTGTCATGCAATCTTTGAAACTGGTAAGTCAATCCCTAGCTGTCATTTTCAGAAAGACAGAACAAATTACATAAGAGCATCTATTTGCAAATAAGCAAAGAAAATCCTCCTTTAGCAAAATATATATCCATGAAGATCAAATACTGAAATGACAAACAGGATAAATGAAATGAGGTCACTAGTTGGAGAATGGAAAAAGCTATAATTTAACAAATTTCTTAATTTAATTTATAAGAAATTATGCCTGATTATATGAGAATCAGTCTCTCATTAAGAATTTCTTGGTGGAATAAGTAAGTAAGTGAGTAATAGAGGTTTCAAATCAACATTGATAACTTATTATGTTTTTCATTCAAGAATAACTATTAATCAAAAACTATTTGAAAAGCTTCCCTAAGGATAATTTAATGACAGCGAAACTGGTTCACAATGTGAATAATCAACAACCTCTTCAGAAAGGAACATTTTTATATCACACACTGTTGGTATACCTATTTTTAAAATTTCTTTGGATAATCTTTCTGAGTCATATATAACTTTATATATAAAATAAAATTTAATTAATGTTTTTAATGTTTGCATAAATTAGAGACTTCTAATGTCAGCTCATTTAAATTAAACTACAAATTACTTATTAAAAATAATTTCCTTTATGCAATTTTTAAATTTTTAATTTATTCTTTTCTCATGCATTACATGTCAGTTGAGAGATGTTTCTGTCCCACCCAGTCGCACAGCTATTCAATCACAAAGAAACACAGAGAAATCTATATTAATTATAAGCTGGATGGCCTATTAGCTCAGGCTTTCTTATTAACTAATTTTTTTTTTTTGGTTTGTTGAGACAGGGTTTCTCTGTAGCTTTTGAAGTCTGTCCTGGAACTAGCTCTTGTAGACCAGGCTGGCCTCGAACTCACAGAGATCCGCCTGCCTCTGCCTCCTGAGTGTTGAGATTGAAGGTGTGCACCATAACCACCTCGCTTTAACTAACTCTTACATCTTGCATTAACCCATAATTCTTGTCTGTGTTAGCCACATGACTTGGTACTTTTATCAGTGAGGCATTCTCATTTGCTTCCTCTACACCTAGGTGACAACTGCAGACTGAGTCTTTCCTCTTCCCGAATTCTCCTGTTCTGGCCACCCTGCCTACACAAAGTACCTGACTACTGGTCAATCAGTACTTTATTAAACCAATACAAGTGACAAATCTTTATAGGATTTTTCCTCACAGCAATTCCCCTTTCTTTTTTCTTTTCAAAACAAGAACTCTAAATCTAATCCCCTTTGTTTAGCTTTTTTCCTGATGATTATCCATAACAACTTAAAACCAATACTCTAAACAAAGACAAACACCCATAATCCATTTGGGGGGGGGATGTGGGTATAGTTTTCCAGGCTACTTCCTGCTGACTGGGGGTGCTGAAAATCTTATGGGGACCTAAAGAAAATTTAGAATGATGGTCAAGTCCTGCCTGGAATAGTCTGTGAGGCTTAATTATCTCATTCAGCAATATTGAGGTTGTTCTACATGTAGAACTCAGAGGAAACTCCAACATAAGTCTTTTAAAGTGTTGGATCATCTGAGTCATCTGCTCTTATCAGCGATTTTTCAGGAGGTATTTTTGATCAAACCTGATTTTTCTTAACACAGAATTAATTCACAGCCTCTCATTTCCTGTGGAAATAAAAAAAAAAACTTTTCCCCAAAGTAACATATATTTTGACTTAAATTTTTTTAGTCAAAGCATTTTAAAATTATATAGGTTGGATTAATCCAGCAGCATTTGTTTATAATCAAATGTCTTTTAGCACCTGATACTCTTTCCTTCAACATCAAACAATTCAAAGACAACACAAAAACATACAGTATACAGATTCTCTCTGTATTTTCCATGTTTATATGGCTTTATTTTAAACTCTATTCATTTTATTTTATTTTTTATTTTTTATTTTTTTGAGACAGGGTTTTTCTATGTATCTTTGGCTGTCCTGAACCTCACTCTGTAGACCATGTTGTCCTTGAACTCATAGAGATTTACTTGTATCTGCCTCCCAAGTGCTTGAATTAAATGTGTGGGTCACCACACCCAAGTACTCTCTCTTTTTAAAGGCTTTATCCTCTCTCTTTTCTTCCCCAAGCCTAAATATATTTTTAAACACACTGTAAACAGTTTTGAGATTTTTTTTCATCTGAATTAATCCTTCCTTCTGCCTTTTTCTGACCACATGAGTCTTTAATTTGCTAAGCAATATGGCTAGGATTAAAGCTGTGGCTATGACAACTAGATCCATCCCATTCCTTAGTTTTCTGAGAGTCTAGCTTTATGGTGGAGGTACTGGCTGGAACCATGTTTATTAACTCTATGGAATTTAAAAGTTCCTGCCACCAACAAGAAGGATGTTGTTGGCTATTGATAAGCACCATTTAATATTTGGTGGTGGGACCTCTTAAAAGATCTGCAAGGTTTCTGCAGCTAAAGCTGAGTCAGGAAGCCTCTCTTAAAGGAGATGTGCTTTCCTCTAGTGAACAGAGCCCGCCCAAGAAAATGTTACTACCAAAACGCCATGTTTAACTCTGTTTTTGTGTGTGTGTGTGTGTGTGTGTCTAGAATTCCTTCCCAAGCTTTCTCAGGTTCCTTTTTTCTAGATAGGCTATCTTTGCTGATGGCAGTGCCATGGCTCCTTTAAGAGAGGTGAAACAAAAACTGTGCAGCTTCTTTAAAAATGGCAGCTTTCTGGTTTACCAGTACACATTACTTTTACTCTTTTGAGAGGTTGAGCTATGGAGTACTTAAGTGAGTTTTATAAGCAGAGTGCTATAGCATGTTTAATTGTAACATAAACCCGCAGTGTGCCTGAAAATGGGGCTGTGAGCATGGCTGGGGGTGATCATGCCTCTGCCATGTTGTACTGGGTGGAGCCAAGAGGCAGTTCCTAGACACACCTACTTAGTATTTAAAAAAAGTGTTCCTGGCCAAAAAAATAATTACAGATATTCACAAAATAAAGACAAATCCATATGAAAAAGACCTATAAATGGGTCATGGTGCTGGATAAAAGTACAAAGGCTTTGGAGAGAAAAGAAATAGTTATACAAAGAAGTAATTGGTTAAAAAAAAAGCAACAAAGTCTTTAAAGAGACATAGTAAGATAGTCATAGATTAAAGGTGTAAAAAATAAGCCATGTAAAGAAGAAATATGCAAAGAGATATTGGATTATTTATATTATTGTGTTTTCTTTGAGTTTTTTTGACTACAGAAAGATATTTGATTCTGGGCACTGCTAAGGTAAACCAACATATATACTTTAAAGATATCTTGACTTCAAAATTAGGGTCTATGGATATGTTTCTTTGGAAAAGAGTTTCTGCTTTTGTTTCTACAGAAGATGAAAACCTCTGGATTCCTTGCAGATTAATGTGGTTTGATAGACAAAGACCCCACAAAACATGAACTCCAAAAAGGAAAATACTTCACACAACAAAAAGCAGAAAGTACTTTGAAAAGAACTATGTCTCAATTCTTAAATATTGTTTATAAATGTTTATTTACACTTAAAGCAGAATATATTATAGAGATTTGCATTGGCATGGATATAGGTTTATTGATACAAATTTAAGATTAATTTTGTTATACATATGTATTTCTGCTCTTGATAAAGGTATCATGTTTGTGCAGCTCATTTAAAAATGTAATGTATAATTAAGAAATATAGGTTAATAGATCTTTAACAGGAAAATTTGTAGTCATGTTAGTTAGGTTTTCTAGAAATACAGAGATATACTTAAGATAAATAGCTATTATTCAGACTTTTAAAAGACTAGCAGAATATGGCATTTAAAATGTTTTAAGAACTTAGGATTTTCATAACAATGAAAAACATCTGGTCCTAGCAGCACCAATTAATTCAAAAGGAAGATGGGCATCAAAGAGTCTTCTTATGAAGTTTGCTAGCAAGAAACTGCTATTGTCTGGACTGCTTGATGTTATGCTGTATGAACTGGATATGCAGAACCCAAAGAAAAATGACTGCTGAACTTGGCTAAAGGTTGCACAGTCCTTCAGGATTCCTGCTCCATGAAAGAGTCTGCCAGACATTTTGCAGGACACAGAATAAAGCATGTGATGGACTTTACTATTACAAGGCAAAACAGATCTTCAGATTTTCTGTTTCATGTAAAAGTCTGCTGAATAATATTGGCCTACTTAAATATCATTCTAACAGTTCAGTTTCTCTAGTGGATACTGACTAATATATACTTTAAATAATCAAAGCAGGATACATATTGATGATAGTAGAGATGGTGGTTGTGTGGATGAGAAAAAGAAAAGGAGGTAGGAGTGAGGAGGAATACTGAAAAAAAACTTGACAGTCTTGTATACAAGCTGTGGAACATTTTTAAAAGTAACTATTTCTCATAAACGTACTTGAAAGTAATTTAAATATATTTTAATAAATTTAAATGAAATTCACAAGTTTAATATTATTTTTATAATCATAATTAAAACCTCTAAAAGAGAAAAAAATTTGAAATATAGTCACTATGCAAAGGTCAAGCCACATTGTACATTTTCAAGACTTTCTTGTGCTTTTATAAAAGAGCAGAGAACTCTTGAATATGTGTCCCTGACAAGACAATATTCTTTTGATTTGATTTTGACTGCGTTCTATAATTGGAGGCTGCATGAAAAACAGAGTGTTTCTTGGTTTTAAACCGTTCGAGTCCTGATTCTCCTGTCAAAAAAAACAGGCTCCTTATTTAGATTTATTTTGTAGTATAACTTTTCTCATTTCTAACCAGTATTTATATCTCTTAATTTTCTTAGCTTTAAAAATAATGTCTAATTTGTATGTTAAGACATGTCGAAACACAATTCCAAATTGTTCTTATTTCTTTGTTCATGCTGAAATATTTGTTCAATTTTTATAATATATTCTCTCTCCTATTTTCTTTTTAGTTCCCCAAACTGACAATTCACAAATTATTAATCACTACTTTGAATTTACTATTATTAAATGATCACAATTATGTAATGATTTTTGATTGCAATTCTGGTAAAAATGCATAATGAATAATAAGAATTATTAAGACTAATTTCCAAATGAATATAATCAATGTGAATATTATGAGATGTTTTCATTTTAAAATATAATACACTGCAATTTTTCATTTTCAATTTCTTTAAAATTTTTCTGCTGTGTTATAATAGAGAAAAATATTTTGAGAGAAATATGTAAATTTAAATATTCTCTGTCCTCTACAAATTTAGAAGATTAGTTTTAATCTGATTCTCAAAAATCATAACCCCAAGAATGCAGTTGTTTTTGGATCACATGTCTCTGTAGAAAAGAAAGTTCACTGTTATTTCCAGTGAATTTTAGATATAATCTTATAAACAATGCAATATGAGGTAGTATCTTTTGACTTTTACTATGGACTTTCATAAGCAGAATGCACAGCATTAGATAGAAGGTGATAAGGAAAAATGATGTGTCTTAGAACCTGAAGCTCCTGGTTAGTTAGACAGCAAATGAGTAAAGTCAGTTGCAACTGTTTCATGGTAGCTTACGTTACTGGTGGTCAGACCACCCTCTTTTTGCTAAACATCCTTGAAACTACTGGTAGGTTTTCTCAACATATCATAAAATGAGTTAGCCAGGTCCCTTGCCCATTGCCTCACATGTACATTTCTGAAGAACTTGCATGTTCCAAAGATCATCTTTGTTATATTTTGGGGTCCCACACTGGGGTGACATCTATTTATCTACAAAATATCTTGGGATCCGGAAATTAAGTTTACCAGTATGGTGCTCAATAAGCTGTTGAAATAAAGGACTTGAGAGCTGTGACCTCAAAAGTTTCCCTTCTTGTTGAAAGAGACATGTTAGGGCAATGGAACACTATTATGGAGGCAATGTGTGACTAAGGTCCCTCTTCAGAAAATGAGGAGTAATGGCATAAAAACTTTTACTCCAACTCAGAGACTGGGACATTTCAAACTTATCTTTGAATGTTAGAAGCAACAATGCAATAGGGCTATAGGAGAGAAAACATCACAGAAACATTTTTTGTTTGAAATAAAGTTGTAAGAATTGTCATTTGACAAATTTTGTGTTTATTGTTAATTTTTATACTAGAATTATTGTATTGACTTGTTAATATTTGTAACTACTTTGGTTTACTATGGAGATGTTACTTGTTAGAAAAAGGTTAGAGCTTATCTGAGAAAAAATTGACATGATGACAAAGAGTCCTAAGATTTAATATGCTTAATGAGACAAATTTTTATTTTGTTGCTGCTCAAAACTGTCAAAGACATGCTGGGTCAATTTTAAAAAGCCATTCTATTTTGGTCATCCTCTGCTCCCTTATTAGGAGATATTGTGGCCTTAAGAACATGTACATAGCAAAGAGTTATCTGCTTACTTATGATTATATAGTTATTTATGAATGCTCTTGATGGAAAGTAGACTCAGATTCACAGCATCTAGCTACACATTATTCCTTAACCCTTTATTTACAGAGGTTGGTAGCCAATGATGATTAAGATCTTTTTCCTTTCAGGTAATCTAATATAGGACATGCATAACAGAATGTATGTGTCAATGACAGGGAAGTCTGGAAGGTGGCAGAAGACAACCTAAGCCAGGCACAGTCATCTTTCCTGTAGCAGAAGCACAAGCTTTAATAAATTAATTAAAAAGGGGAAATATGTTGGGCCTCATCAATGCCAATCAGTTCTACCTTGACCAAAGGTCAGAGAGTTCAGGATTATTCATATTCCTTAAAAGTTATGACGGGTAAAAACCTGGGGTGTGGCTGCCTACAGGAAGCTTAGCCTAAGGTCTAGTCACTGTATAACCAGTCTAAGCATCAGAATACTTAACTCAGGATATAGTTAAATTGATGTTTCTGTTATTGAAGAAGTAATTGATCTGTTTGTTCTTTGAATCATGGTAAATCAGCATTTTACCTTCTTCCTTCACTTTGGATTGCAGTTTATAAGCATATGGGAAACAAATGTGGGCAAATTCAGTATTCACTATGTTGCCCTTTTGACTTTATTCTGTGTCTCTATTTCCTTGTATCTCTGTTGTGGCTGTCTAATATTTCTCATCCACATGCCTTTACCATGAACTGAATGAATCCATTGAGATTGCTGTTGAACTTGTTTAGATCACATGACTCTGTAGAAAATAAAGTTTAGTACTATTTCCAGTGAATTTTAGATATAATCTTGTAAACAATGCAACATGAGATATTTTCCTTTGACTCTTACTATTGACTTTTATAGACAGAATGTACAGCATTAAATGTAAGAGAAATTGAACTCTTTGTTGTTATTATGTACAGGTTGGTTTTTTCCCCTACCCCAATCACTGGGTCTCTTGAGAGAATCATGGAAATAAATAGTTTAAAAGGGAAATATGAAAATGACAGTTAATGAAAGAAAATTGATTCCCTCACCGATATGTATATTTTTATAGCATTATACCATTAATGCTAAATTTTTCTTTTACAATTTACAACCCAGAACCCAAAGAGCTGTTCCCTCCAATTTTCATGCATGACCATGCACTTAGCAGGCACACAGACACACACATACATGCACACTCATACACACACACACACATACACACACACACAAACAACAAAGGCATGAAAGAAAAGTAAGAAAAAAAGAAAAAGAAAACTAAAAATTGATCTCAACCTGTTCCAATCTCTTTCTGGAGCATAATAAAATTCTTTAGAAATCACGAATACCATTCGCTTAACTATTTCCTTCAAGAAAAGGCTTAATGAGAAACTGTCTTCAGCATATTTTTCAACCATAGTGGTTGAGAGAATTTTGACTACCCTGAAGAACCCATATTTGATACCAGTGCAAGAATCATTGTACCAAATAAAGATGACACATTTCAATACTACTAAAATCACTATCATTTCTCTTGCTTTGTATATTTTACCTTTATCCATAAAGCTCTTGGATAAAATGTACTTTAGTAATTTGCAAATAATTTTTAATCCATATCACTTTTTTTTTGCACAAAAGTTTTCAAAGACACCTCACATTACATTGAACCTTCTACAATCAGCATCAATATTTTCGAAGACATTGGAATGTTGGTGGTCAAGACCCTAATTACAATTTATAATAGGCTGTCTTTAATCCCCTAAGTAGCCACTGCACACCCCGTTTGTGTCTCAGCTTACTGATATTCTTGTGAATATCAAGTGACTTATTGCGGAATACATTCAGTGTACAAATATTGAAAGAGTGAGGACATCAGAGAAAATTTGAACTCTTTGTTGTTATAAACCACTAACATTACACTGCTGCCAATATATTGGAAACAGGTTTTTATTTGTCATTTCCTTTTTTATTACTCTAAACTTCACAAACTGTCAACATATAGGAATATGGATTTTGAGAAATCTAAGTCTGTGATTCTCAATCCACAATCAGCCATATTTGTCACTAAAACAGCGTGTCTCTTTAGTCCTTTTAATAAAAGCTATTTTATGTGAAGCTACCTCCTTGTTAGCTTCCATTCTTCTATATGGAATAGCATTTCACAGGTCTTTTAATTACCATAAATTCACTCTTTATATATGTTTAAGCAGAGAGTTTGAGCTCTCCCCCCACCACTCTTTCTCTGTTTGGGTCAGTAATTAATAGGCAAGACTTAACTCCTTGCAATTTCTCATGTAAATTTCAGCTAGCAGCATCCTTTAATTTATTATCTATCACTCATTCTCCCTAAGGCCACAATTAGAATGAGTCCCTAGCAGTTATGCTACTGAACCTTGGAGGCTAAAATCATAAATGAATCACTGGTGTCATGCTCTTTTCACATTTGCCGCTGTGTTCATCCTCTGAAGAAATAATACCTTCTAAAGTCCACAGGCTTTATAATATTGTTAGTACCATGAGTTCTATTTTAGCAGGCTTTCTAGTCATTCAAGCTGCAATACCATCATCTGGCATAATTCTTTTCTAAACCTCAAAGACACAGACTACTGTGTTTAAAACCAATTAGACCGTGTCACTGAATTCTCTACTACTACACTCTGTTCTCAGTACTCACACACTGCTATGTAGAGCTCTCTGAGATCTATTAGCTATAGGTTTGGCCTGTGAGTCAAAGGCAGGATGCAGAGGTCGTTACAGCAGTTTTTTTTTTTTAAAAAATGTCTACTCTAAGTGTATTTTGAGGGAATAGAAATATTGATATGTATATACATGCAAAAATGGATATCAGAATTTAATGCAGACTCAAAGAAGAATTTTCTATCAAAGGAGAGTGATTGGAAGCTGAGCACACAAGTATAAAAATATTGAGGTAAGAGAAAGCATTGACTGAATTGAAATGCAGCACACTGGATGGACATAAGTATGGAAAAGACTGAGAAGGAGGATTACCCAAGTTTACCAGCAAACCTTAGAAATCTTTTATACTTGGAGAAATCATGTTTACTCACAAAGTAATTGATATATGTTTATGACATTTTCATTGTTTCTCAGTTTTTGAAATTAAAATTTATTTATAACATTTCCCTATTTCCTCTGAAAAACTTACCTATGTACTGACGTGGTTTCTCAAGCTCAATGCTTGTTTGTTTCCTCATAAGTTCATGGTTGCACATGTGCATGGTCCCCTCACTAGCATGCATAATACACACATCCTGAAATTTGAAAATGAAACTTTCTCAGTTAATATAATATACTTGCATCTATAAGATTTGGGGGCCAACCACTTGCTATTGAACAGCCTGATGGGTATTTCTCCTTGAGAAAAGAATTTCTCCTTCACTCAGTATTTAATAGTTTCCTGTAGCTGTTTATTTTATGCAGTATGTTTGCTCTATTATAATGTCAGTACACAAAGTAGATCCAAAAAGCAGAATACGGGAAAAAAAAAGCAGTCATATAATTAGTACCAAGTCAATAAGCAGACTGATGTGAACCCCAGCAACTCATCTTTGTACAGAAGGAATTGGCCTCACGAAATGAGTTGTTCTGAAAATATTTTTCTTAACACTCATTCCTAAATGGACTTTAATATAGAATGAAATATGATTACGGCACAAAGTTTCCCAGAAGTTACCATCCTATTGTCTTCTAGGTTTTTCTTGCTGACTTAAATCTCACAGCTATAACATTTGGTATTTTATGATTAATTTGTCTTCTCTACCTTTAAGTCCATGCTCCCAGTTTAAGGCAATGCGCTCAGTCATGCATCTTACTGTATTGTTTGCTTTTCAAAATCAGCAGTTCAATGTAAAGAGTTTTATGTATATTCCTTTAATTCTTAGTTGCTGCCTCCTCAGAATTTCTTTTGATCCTGTATTTTTTACTTTAAGGATTCTTGAATTGACATCTTATTTTCTATTTTTATATACTATTATTATATCCCCATGCGATATTATAGACTTATCTTACTTTAAAATCCATGGCATTTACCCATTTGAACTTGCCTGCTATTTGAGGGCTTTCAGTGAAATCTTCATTTAAATGCCTTTCCCTTTGAAACTCTACACAGTGCACTGAAATGCTAGTTGTAGTGTATTCATTCGTTACAATGTTTCAGTTGCATTACGGCTCAAGTTACTGACATTTACTTATGTGTCTATTGTTTTTCAGAAGTAATTTAGGTTATGTCAATATTTTTTCATTAATTACAATAAAAATAAAATAATAGTTTTCTGATTTAAACAATATTGTGGAGAATTGAATAAGAACGACCCTCCCCCCCCCATAGACTAAAGGTTGGTCACCAGGAAATGGAACTCTTTGATAGGAGTAGAAGGATTAGGAATGTAGGCTTATTGGAGTAGTAATTATTGTTGGAGGAAGTGTGTCTCTGGGACATCTCAAAAGTGAGATGTGAGAAAGCAATTAGAAGTAGAAAGAGAGACATAGGAGGCTGGAGACATAGGAGCTATGTATGTCTGGAGTAAGAAGATTACAGTGTAAGAAGGGTGAAGTCGAGTGTCAATGAATATGATGGATAATGGATAATGGGATGTGGAAGCAGAGTAAGAGGGTGGTGGGAAATAGGAGGTGATGGGAAGAATGTGGATACTCAAGAATAATGAAGTGAACCATTCTAGTAGTCTCTTTTTCTTTTCTTTTCTTTTTTTTTTTTTTTTTTTTTTTTTGGTTTTTCGAGACAGGGTTTCTCTGTAGCTTTGGAGCCTGTCCTGGAACTAGCTCTTGTAGACCAGGCTGGACTCGAACTCACAAAGATCCACCTGCCTCTGCCTCCCGAGTGCTGGGATTAAAGGCGTGTGCCACCACCACCTGACTTTCCAGTAGTCTTCTTTATTGTGTACTCAAGATTCTCAGTGCCTATCATCTCCCTGAATCTATCTTCTGTGTTTAACTAGGACTTCTTTAAAGAGTTTAGTCCTCGTGGTAGAAGTTCTGCCACTTTTTAATTTTAATTTTAATCAGAAGATCTCATTTACACAGATGATAAACAGGCTGAGAAAGAAGTCAGGAAACATCACCCGTCACATTAGCTACAAATAACCTTGTGAGAATGCAAACTGGTTCAGTCATATTGGATACCAGTATGGCAATTTCTCAGAAAATTAGAAAACAACCTACCTCAAGACCTAACAATACCACTTTTGGGTATATAAGCAAAGGATGCTCAATCATACACAAGGAAATGTGCTCAACTCTGTTAATAGCAGCATTATTTGTCATAGCCAGAACCTGGAAACAACCTAAATGCCTCTCAGCTGAAGAATGGATAAGAAAAATGTGCTACAATTACACAATGGAGTACTACGCAGCTGGAAAAAAAAAGACATCTTGAAATTTGCAGGCAAATGGATAGATCTAGAAAACATCATATTGAGTAAGTGAACTTAGATTCAGAAACCCAAATATCATTTCTAATCACTCACAAGTGGATTTTAGACATAAAACAAACAAAAACTAGCTTTACAATTTATAACCCTAGAGAACCTAGACAAGAAAGAGGACCCTAAGAGAGACATACATGTATCTAATCTACATGGGAAGTTAAAAAAGCAAGATCTCCTGAGCAAACTGAGAGCATGGGGAGTTTAGGAGAGGGTAGAAGGGAAGGAGAGAGAAAGGGAGAGGAATGGATAAAAAATATAGCTCAGTAAAAACAATGTAAAACAAACAAACAAACAGACAGAAAGAGCTTAGTCCTTTCTGTATATCAAAACCTGAAGTCTTACCTCGATGCTAATAAAAAGATCAGTTTACCCAGAATTCACCGAGGTTGAAAACAGTGTGCAGTGCTGTGGGAAGACAAAAATGGCCAGAGTCATGTCTACATTCTATAGAAATTATTTGAGCAGGGTGGAAATGGGAGCAGATGACAGTCACAAATGTATTCAGTTTTCTCCAAACAGAAAGCCTTCTGTCACCACACAGGCAACAGCTTTTCCTGTTGAAAGCTCCTTGACCCAGCTCCAGAATAAACAGTGCAGTTTTCTGTGGTTATGGGTGTTTTAAAACTTTCTGGTCTCAATATAAGTAGACACATTTTTTTGGACTGTGGAGAAAGGCTTCCCATGGAAAAAAGCAGCAGCTTAAGTGCATTGTTATTCTGTTCTGACTCTAAGAAAAGGGAAGTTACACAATGTCTTTGCCCTTGAAACGAACTCCTAGTTGTCCTTTGAAAATGAAATATATTCTCAAACAGTTAGCTAGAATTTTTGATGCATATGCCAATATCATTTCAGATAATGCGGCCTACTCAGAACCAAGTGGGGGTGAACAAGATATTTTTTAACGATATTACAAAAGTTGATAAAAAACACTAAAATTCTTAAAGGAGATATGGAGACACACCCATGCATGGAGACCAGAGCTAGTATTTCAGGACTCACTTTTTTTTTCTTTATTTCCACTTAAAATGAGCTCTACAAAGTTCTGAACTTTAAAATTACTTGTGAAGAAAATTTTGCTACTGAGGCAAAGTTACTTTCTTAATTTATTACTTTATTTCTTTATCTACATTGTCAGTCTTTCTGGAAAACTACATTTTGAAATATGTTTAGTAAATAATTTCTTGCATGAATTACAGAAAAAGGGGAAAGTTCTTTTTGAAAAAATTATGCAAAATAGACAGTTAAATACAAAGTTTTAGTTAATCATTTAATAAAGTTTTAGGAAACAGCAAAGTTTTTACTTTCTCAGTTTTTTTTTCAAAAAAGGTTTTGAAATGAAGGTTTATAAAAAAATTGGCACAAATATTTTAATTATATTGCAAATTACAGTTTACTGACAAATGTTAAGCTCCAAATTTCATCCTGTTTTGTTTGCTTTTCCTGAAAGTGATTAAGTTATTTTGTATTATTAAGCTGATTTGTGATATAATGTATAACCTAATTTAATAAAAAAACATGTAAATTGACAAGGAATTGTGCATTCATATTTGTTTGTATATGTTTAATAAGTTCATATTTAACACAGTTGATTCATCATACATCCATTTAATACACTAAGTATAATCCAGTTTTCAAATTTTTTAACTTATGTGTCTTGAAATAAATATTACAGATTTTCGGGGGGATGTGAACTTTTTTCTTCTTTGACATAGGGTCTATTTCTCTGTCCTCAGCAACATTACCTGACTGTTTCTTTGCATAGCAAGCTTTTCCTGTGCAGAGTTTTGCTGACCCAACTCAAATAGCGAGCCTGAAACTCAAATCTAGCTTATCACAGCACAGTTGCAATGAATGGTTTCTATATGAACATAAGACATGGTCCAGGATAGACTGCTAATTTTGTGCTCACTAAATAAAAGAACAAATAATGGGAGTGTCTTGATAGCACACTTCTACAACACAGCATAAAAATCTGGATAGGAGAAAGAGCTGGTGTGTGTCAACTAAAAGAAATAGATGTGCTCAAAGAACAGAAATTTCAAGATGAATCTAACTAGGTCTTATAAAAGGAGAACATAGCCACTTGGCCTTTCACTTCTGCTCATTTTATTTGAATTACAAGAAATACACCTAAGTATATGAAATAGAAAATAGGCTTTCAGCCTATAAACTATCTAACACCTGTGTAGTAAGCTAGTCTATTTAAATTAGTTCAAATGTAATAACTGAACCATGCGGCAACAGCAATGTGCTGTCTCCTCTGAGTCTTTCATGCAGTGATTCAAGGTTTATTTTAGGGAATTGAACAAAGCTGACTTTGACTTTCTGTGACAATTAAATATTTGTGGAAAGATTGAGGTTCTCCCATTTCATTATGAAATGTATGCCTATTAGCATAAAGCAGAAGTCCTCACTATGAAGCCTTTTAGACACGCTCTGCTGATCTCATCTAACTCTAAAAAGCATAGACGTTTGTCAACCTACTCTAAGAATAGAAAACAAACATGATGTCTGTGAGATATGCTTTTCAACTGTGAAGTCTTTATTAAACATTTCACTAGCTTCATTGGAATGTTACAGTCACACCCATCGTACCATAGATGAATCAGAACACTAGCTGTAAACGGAACATGTTTATCACAAGCATCTTTTAATAAATACCTCATAGTGCACATGCTGAATGTCTATATACATGTTTAGTAAAAGAGAATCTTTGTGTCTAATTTTAGCTTCAATTTGTGTCACTTTTCAATATATTATTCTCAAAAGATCAGTGTGATACTTGCACGAATCCTGATATTTTGTTAAATTTTCCATCACAAGTTTTCTAGTGAATCCAGATAATTCAGGGATTATGAAAACATAAAATGCGATTCATCGGAGATTGTAAATCTAAACGTCTTTTAAAAATCTTTATTTAGACAGAACTAGTGTGTTATTGACTCTCTAGTCAAAATATGTATTTTTATGTTATAATTTTATTTTTGTTAACTTTTATTCATTCACTTATTGAAGTAAACTCAACAGATGCTTATACTTCTTGTGATACAAGTTGGACCTCCTTCTTACAATACAAGCTGAAGAAATTGAGAGACGAAAAAGATGAATCAGAACTAAAGCCTCATAGAAGTTGAAATACCCTGTCTATACAATTTAGATTTGCTAAAATGTTGAGTGAATAATATGTTATAGGACATAAGTAACTCATTGTGGACTAAGAAAATCTGGTTATTTATGGTGATATTAAGTTATATAACAGAAAATGAAATTAATTTCTTCTTAATATTGAAAACATTTGAGTCTTCTTTATATTCGAATATGTTCAACAAGAATAGTGGAACAAAATCTTTACAATGCTAAATGTTCTTTATGTGTAATTAAACTGCCAAAAATTATTGCTGTATTCATAAGTATTATAATTCTTTCTGTAAGATATTTTTACATGCATGAAAGTAACATCTATTAGTAGTTCTTAAAGTGTCAAATGAAAGCATATTATTTATCCATCGCAAAGACATAGGAAAATTTCTCACCAGTAACTCAGAATTACCCCTCATAAAATGGGTGAAACGTCAAGCTGAAAAGGGCAATATAACATTATGATTACTCTTTATGCATGAACACAACATAAATACAATAGAACAATTACAACAATGCATTTTTATATAATTTTATGAAGTATCAGTTTGTAAATTATACATTTCTCAATGTTAAACTTTTTGATAGTATATGTGCAATTTAATAAAATTATAGTTAATATTTTCCTAAAGTACTTTAGAAATTCTAGAGCAACATTCTTCTACATTATAATAAATGCTAAGTTTTTGGTTTCCATTTGAGTCCTGAATTTCCCGTTTTTTATATTAGTCATTTTTCCTGTTTTTAATTTACCTAAACATACATTTTCAAAGAGAAATAGAAAAACTCTTCGGAACCTAGAGAGAGTGAATCTTAAGTAAACTGAAGCAGTTTTGCTGTCGTATACTACTAAGCAAAATTGAATTGCATTCTTGACATTGAATTCAATGAAACACTAAAACTGACCTGATAGGACACTTGTGTAGAAAAATAACTCTATTTTTAAAATAAGTTACCAATATGAATGTTTCTTTCTCGGATTTAAACTCCATGTAACATAATATCTGAATTAGCTTAGGAAGTTTTGCCAACCATTAAGGAACATCAGTGTGCAGCCCAAAAGTAAAATGATTGAAGTAATAAAGAAAAATGGGATTGCTCTCAGTAATGGTGTTGAATTGCTAAATGAAATAATTATATTATTTAATTTTGTAATATTATTGCTAAGTCACTTCTAGTTGGCAATTTATTTTGATTGGAAAATTGTTTCCCAACCCTTTACTCTGAGTCAATGTCTGTCATTGAGTTTGAGGTGTGTTTCTTGTATGCAGCAGAAGAATGGATTCTGGTTTTGTATCCAATCTGTTAGCCTGTGTCTTTTTATAGGTGAGTTGAGTCCATTTATATTAAGGGATATTACTGACTAGTGATTGCTATCTCCTGTTAATTTATTTTTCATTGTTGGTGATGTTAATTTGTATGTTTTTCCCTTCTTTGAGATTTTCTGCCATGGGATCATTAATTGTCTGTGTTTTTGTTGATGTAGCCAACTTTCTTGGGTTGGAATTTTCCTTCTAGTCCTTTGTGCAGGGCTGGGTTTGTGTCTAGGTATGGGTTAAATCTTGTTTTGTCATGGATTATCTTGTTTTTTCCTCCTATGGTAATTGAAAGTTTTGTTGGGTATAGTAGTCTGGGCTGGCATCCATGGTCTCTTAATGTCTGTGTAACACTTGACTAAGACCCTCTGGCTTTCATTGTCTCCATTGAAATGTCAGTTCTACTTCTGATAGGTCTGTCTTTATATGTTACTTGGCTTTTTTCCTTTGCAGCTCTTTATATTCTTTCTTTATTCTGTATGTTTAGTGTTTTCATTATTATGTGGTGAGGGGACATTTTTTTTGATACAGTCTATTTGTGTTTCATAAGCTTCTTTTATTTTCATAGGCATATCTTTCTTTAGGGTGGAAAAGTTTTCTTCTATGATTTTGTTAAATATATTTTCTGTGCTTTTGGACTTCTTCTTCTCTACCTATCATTCTTATGTTTGGCCCTTTCATGGTGTCTTATACTTCCTGGATATTTTGTGTTAAGCTTTTGTTAGATTTTCTATGACTGATGAGTCTATTTCCTCTGTGTACCTTCAGCACTTGAGATTCTCTCTTCCATCTCTTGTATTCTGCTGTTTATGCTTGCATTAGTGGTTCCTGATCATTTTCTCATGACCTCTGTCTTTATTTTTTTGTTGTCTCTATTTCAGTTTTCAAGTCTGAATAATTTCTTTCATATGTTTGATTGCTTTTTTGTGGTTTTCTTTAAGGGATTTCCTGATGTCCTCTAATATTTTTTTTGTCTTTTCCACTATTTCTTTGAGGAATTTTTCATTTCTGCTTTAAGGGCCTCAAACATTCTCCTGAAGTTATTTTTAGGTCATTTTTTTTTCTGTTTCATCTTTATTTGGGTTTTCAAGTATTGCTGTTGTATGGTCACTAGATTATACTGGTATTGTGTTGCTCTTTGTGTTGCTGTGTGTGTTCTTACCTCGTCTACTCATCTTTTCCTCTAATAGGTGTAGTTGGGACTGCCTGTTACTCTGGAGATCTATTTTACAGGTGCCAATAGATCCACGGTTTAGATGGTTGCTCCTCATGGTGCAGTCAGTGCCACAGTTCCAGTCACCCTGTTGGTCACTCTGTGTTCCTGGAGGTCTCTCGGTGCTCCTAGGGTTTGCTCTGCTACCATGGAGTTCACTGTCTCAGGCCAGCACTGGCCTAGAGTGCCAGCTCAGACCTGTTTCTGTAAGTATCCCTGGCTTGGGTTTCTCCTACAAAGTTCTCTGGCTCTGATCTATTAATTTTGAGGTTCCAGACACAGATGAACCTGGACCCACAGAGGTCCTAGCTCAGGCCTACTCCCTCACAGGTCCAAGACTAATGCTGAGACATGCAAAAGTCTCTGATTTCTGCCTTCTCCCTCAGAGATCCCAGCCTCATGCCCAGACTTGCAGAGGTCCTGGCTCAGGCCTAGTTCCCCAGAGGTCCCAGACTCACACCTCAACCAACAGAAGTCTCTGGTTCTTACCTATGCCCTTGAAGGTCCCAGACTCATGCTTGAACCCACAGAAGGTCTCTGGCTCTAGCCCACTCCCTTGGCATCCTTTCAAAGTTCAATGAGCTGTGTGGAAAAGTAGGCAGAAATATTGAAAGGAAACCATATATTCTAGACAAAGCAGGGCTGATGTAAGGACTCACAGAAACATATGGCAAGCACAAGCCCTGAACAAATTTAAGTCAGACAAAAATTCCAACATATGGTACGGAGTTACACAAACCCCATTCCTAACCAAGAAGTTATTTACAATATTTACAATTAATAAGTGCTGGGAGAGGAAAACGTGGGATTTTAATTTCTACAGGGGTGTGCAGTGTAATGATATATCAGTTATACTCCAGCATAGGCCTAATGCTCACGAGTATGGAGTAGCATAAAATGAACTCATTTGTGTTTGTTGGTTTGCTGTTATTGCTGTTGATGATAGTGGTGGTAGTAATGATAGGGGGATATGTGTGTATGTGCACATATTTGTATCTCATTTTCTGTTCTTTTAATGTTTCACCTTTGCTTAGTTTTAATTTTTTGTTTTCACCTGATTATTTTTGTATATATGTTTGCTTTTTGAAAGAGAAAGAACATAAAGAAGAGTGAGTAAAGAGCTAGGGAAGATCTGGGAGGTCTCAGGCAGGGTAGCGTATAGAATCAAAACCCATAGTTTGAAAATTTTCAAAAATCTGAAGCAAAGATAGGTGGATCTCTGTGAGTGCCAGGCCAGCCTAGTATAAAAGTGCTAGTTTCAGGACAGGCTCCACAGCTACAGAGAAACCCTGTCTTGAAAAACCAAAAATAAATTTGTCTTAATAATATTAAATAATTAGAAACACACACTCTCTCCTTTCTCTCTCTCTCTCTCTCTCTCTCTATATATATATATATGTGTGTGTGTGTGTGTGTGTGTGTGTGTAGAAAGTCACAATATATATGTGGCAGCCAGGACAGATTTCATTAACTTGTCCTTTTCTTATACCATTCATGTCTCAAGATTGAACTATACTTGCAAAATTTGATGGGAATCACTTTTATGCTCTGATCCATAATGTTGGCCCATTTTCTTTTTTTTCAATGCGTGGTCTTAAGTTCACACTAGCTATTGTTTGTTAGTTCAAGCCCTCACTGTTCCTCTTCTGAATCACAGAACAATGTTTTCACCATTGCTTTCTCAACTGGTTGTTATGTTCTTAGAGGTGTCATCCATTCTTGCTTCCTTGAGTGACTTTTCTCAATATACTTTGTGTATATAACCTTAACAGGGAATGATCCCCTGACTCCCATTTCATTTGGTGTGAAATTTCAATCTGCAGGTAAGTACAAAAGGTTTGTTATGGAAGCCCATATAAACTAATACAGTGTTAAAGCCAGAAACTAAAGTTCCAGATCTTACATCTCTTTAATGTAATTAATTCTTCTATCATAAACCTAACAAAACAATCACATGCTTGAAATCAACCACTGTATATAAAAACAAATCTATTATTGGAAAGCATGAAGATTTCAACACATCTATTAAATCAATTAAAATGGTCTTTAGTATATCCTAAGGAGTAGGACCTTTTCTAGTAAATCAAGATACACTAATAAATAAAAAACATCTCTTATGCTTCAGTCACATTGTACAACAGTTAGGTAACAAAAATCTTTTCTGTCATTAGCTCAATTTTTCATGTCTTCCTATAAATATTATATCAAGAGCACTCAGAACTTCTGTTCATAATTTCTACTCTCCAAAATATAATTGTTGTCTCATAATGCAAATATTTCCTTTACTACTTTTATTACATCTTTCATTGGTTCCCTTTTTAACTCATATTTCTCTTAAGTTCTAACATTCTTCCTTATCTGCTTATATGCAATTATCAATTAGTAGATACAGTTGCTAAAGAGTTAATTAACAGTTAACAGGTTATTCAACCCTCCAATCTGCCCTACAGACACTTGAAATTTCTGTTGTTAGCACTAAGGAATAAAAATGAGAAGTGATAATAGACATATACTATTTCATATTTTCAGTATGTTTTTTTCTAATAATGTGCTGCTTCATCAAGAAATGTGAGCTTGTCTGGTCCCAGTTGAGTCCAGTGCTGATGTCTGTGCATCATGTATATTACCAAGGTCACCTTGAACATAGAATATACAATATAGAGGACCAGAGAGTGAAGAAGATGGCATGATAACAGGCTGATAATTACTATCAAAACATAGAACACTTCTACTATTTTATTACATTGGGAAAACTAAATAACATGCATGTGCATAAAAACAAAACAGGAGATCAAAGACTTGAATTATAAAGTAATTAAGAAGACATGAACATTAATTATACTGATTCCAGCAGAAAAACATTTATTGACATAACAAAATGGAAAATCATAAATATGTATAGTTAAATTGATCAAAAAATTTAAAACCATTTAAGAAGATGGAAACGTTAATTCACTTGATTTGAAAATTACTTGCCGTATGTTTCTGTGTGTTTGCATACGACTCTCATTATGACAATAAACCACTAAATCATGAATAATTAAAACAATGACACTTATGAAATATAATTTTAAGGTAAAATATTACCCCATAAATGAATACAATTTTGATTGTTTATTAACAACAAATCTTATTTTAAATATATTTTAAATGCTAACTTATTAAGAAGCAAAATTCATTTTCCTCCAGAAGAAAGAAATAATAATAGAAGGCTGTCATGATGAAATGGTTTAACATGCTTTCATGCAGTTGAGTAGGAGAGGTGAATCTATTCTATTGATGTGTCTTTAGCATATGGAAATGAAAGACCCCCGATTTGGGGAGACTCTCACTCGAGCCTCGGGATGACGCAAACCCCCCAGTAACTCACAAGAGACCGTCCTTGCTGCAATCACACGAGGTTTAATGACAAGACGACAAGACGACAAGATGAGGACCAGTGCACTGGGGCCGAGACTCATAACCCACGCAGGGGAAGAGTTCGACCCCGAGTGACCCGGGAGAAGTAGTTTTTATAGGAAGAAACCACACAGCCCAGTAACCCGAAAGGGGGCAGGGAGGGTGTCACAGAAAATTCCGAAAATTTCAGTGATGATTACAAAAGGGGCAACTCCCTGCCTCTCAAGATCATTAATCAGCTAATTCCTATTCCGGTGATAATTACTAGGGGGTGATAATTACTAGGGGGAATCTCTCTGTCTCTCAAGATTACTCTCAAGATTACAATCTACCTTTATCTTCAGCTAGTTCCTGGAACCCTGGAACTGGCTAATCCTAGATTTCTGATTCTTCTCTTCCTGCTAGATTTTTGGCTCTATTTTCCTGTTAGGGGGATCTGGATTTATCCAGGTCTTTCAGAACATCAAAACAAAGTACAGCCAATATCTTAAAAAAAAAAAAAAAACAACAACAAGCAAAATGTTAAGAGATACTGTAGAGCAGATGATGCTAGGCTGTAAAGAATAGACACTAACCGGATTATACCATAAAAAGTGAACACCTGGATTCACTTACTCGGTACTTGCAGTGGAGTTTAGATAGAAAATATTCAGCTCAGGAGCCATTTTAGGGTTGGCAAGACACTTGGCTCTAGAGGGGATCCCAGGTGTCCACGGGGATGTCCCCTGCTAGGTCCTTAGGCAGCAGAGGAGAGGGTGCCTGAACTGGCCTTGTCTCACTATCACACTGATGATTATCTCTAATATCACCATAGAATCTTCGTCTGGCGACAGATGGAGATAGAGACAGAGACCCTCATCAGACCAATGGACTGAACTCTCAAGGTCCAGTTGCAGAGCAGAAAGAGAGAGAAGATGAGCAAGGAAGTCAGGACCTGAGGGCGTTGGTCCACCCACTGAGAGAGTGTGCCTGTTCTAATGGGAGCTCATCAAATCCAGCTAGACTGGGACTAAACGAGCATTTAATCAAACCAGTGTCTCTGTGGCTGACAATGGGGGATGACTGAGAAACCATTGATAAAGGCACTGGGACTTGTTTCTACTGCATGTACTGGCTTTTTGGGACCCTAGTCTATTTGGATGCAAAGCTTCTTAGGCCTGCATGTAGGGGGAAGACCCTTGGACTTCCCACAGGGCAGTCCTCTCTTAAGGAGGGAGGGGGAGAGAGGTCGGTGAGTATGGTATCATTAGGAGGGGGATGGGAGGAGGGGTGGAAGTATAAATTTTTGAATGGAAAAATATATATAAAAGAAATAGAAAATTTTAATGAATTACAGAAAGCTCTGTTATGTCAGATTAGATCCATATAAAATCTATAAATTGCACATTTATGATGTTACAAGAAAAACTGTATTTATTCTCCTCTGTCACAGATAGAGAAAATATAGAACATCACTTTAGATTGACTTAATTAGATTCTATTTACCCTGCCAAATATCTGGGAAAAGAATAACTCAACTTTTACATTTTGGATTTTAGAACTGTTTTTATTAAATATAAAGTTCTGGAATTTCTTTTATCTGGTTTAGTAGATGTAGGTTAACCAAAACTTAAGCAAAACTTAGACCTTATTTTCAGGCTTATTTTTTAAAAAATTTCAACCATGTATATTGTAGGCCCATATTTCTTTATGGTGTGGCAGCCAGGCTCTGAAGCCACTCGGCCAATCCGAAGTGATCTGTAGCCCTGCATACAGGTTGTCTCTGCCTGACAAAGGTCAGGATGTTTGCTGCTCCCTTTCTTTGTAATTTAGAGGATGCCTTTTAGAGATGCTAATTCAAGCCTACTTAGCATACTCAGCAGGCAGGTAGATCGGACATGACAAAAGGCCATTCACCTGGTTGCCTAGGTGACAGAATGATGATGTATTTTCCCGCCCAGTTTATGTATTGGTATAAAAGATGTTTGGAGAATAAATGCAAGGGATCTTCAGGAGAAATCTTCAGGGGAGATCTTCAGGAGGAAGAAGCCTGAGATGCCCTTATTCGTAATAAAGGTGTAAGCTGCATCTGGTTATTCCTTGCACCTCCGTACTAGTCCAGTTAGGGAAAATGGGTATCTGTGTTGGAGCCACATGGGCTCCAAGAGTATATGCACGTGAGTCTGCATATGGGTATTTGTGTGAATACAAGTGACTCTGGAGGTTAGAGGGGAAACATCCACTGGAACTGGAATTATAGGCAGTTGGGAACTGCTCACTGTGGATCCTAGGAATTAAGCACAGTTCTTCTTCAAGAGAAGGACATGCTTTTCAAAGGCAAGTTATTCCTCTGGCCCCTATGTGCACACAACATTAAACAAATAACATGAGGTCAATGCAAGTGAGAATGAATAAAGATGCTTAAAATATCTCTGAACAAGTTTCCTGTACACAGTCAATACGAGTTTGTTTGTTTGTTTTTGAATTAATATTTCCTGTACACAGTCCACACTAGTTTATTTTTTTTTAATTCTTTGGACTTTTCTATGTAAGTTGTTATTCACATATGGACTGCTGTTATGTTTATGTGACTTCTTGTAGAAAAACTCACAGCACTAAATATAGAAAACAAGTGATACTGATATAAAACTGAGAAATTTCATGTCCTTTAAAAGTGAGAAGTGCTCTCATTATTGAGTATTTTTAGACTATCACAAAGAGCAAATATAGTAGTCTACTAAATTTTAATTTGTAAGTAACAAATCTCAGATCTTATTCTTTCTTTCTGATGCATAATCAAGGTGAAGACATTTAATGAAATGTTTGCAGTTGAAGAAAAGAGAACACAATCTATAAAGCTAAAAATAACCCTGAAATCCCCCATACTTGAATTCTTTATTACACTCATATTTAACCCAAAACAGGGAACTTTTTACATGATCAGTGATACAGCAATGTCTCCATCACATCAAATCCTTATGTAGGGTTCCCCTCTCTATGCTGTGAATATGTTTTGTTAATGAATAAAGCTTCCTTGGTCCCATAGCAGAGCAGAATAGAGCTAGGCAGGAAATGAAACCAGCCAAAGTCTGATTAGCTTGAAAGGTCACTCCACAAGATGGAACACACCAGACACTGCTCAGGTGGCCCATAACATGAGGCTAGATACTCCAAGGACCTAAAGGAAAACAGAATAATAATTCTGCAGAAGAAACCTACCAACCAAATGACATTCTCCTATACTAATATATTAGTGTCTTGTTCAGCCATCAATGAGGAAGTTTCCTTCAGCAGTAGGAATTATGCAATTATAAGAAAAATTATAGAGACCCACAAATGGACAATATGTAGAAAGGGAGAAGCCTTGACACAGTTGGTCCCACATTGGACTTTTTTATTAATTGCCTTCCCTCAATGCTCAGGGAAACCTGTAGAATATGTAGGAAGATCATACAAACCAGAGGAGATGGAAAACATAAAGCAAATATGGCCTTCTTCATAAAGCATTACATATGGACACTTTTTTTCTTATTTTCCTTATCTTACAGGTCTTTTGCCCATTTCACGTTATTATGGGATTTCTATAATTTGTATCTCTGCATCTATATGTTTGTTGTCCCTTGTTTGGCTATTTTTCTGTTCGTTTACTGTTTTTCTCCTGTTAGTTTATTTACTTTCTTTCCTTCTTTCTGTTTTCTTTTCTTTCTTTCTTTGTTTGCTTATTTTCAGTGTGAGTGTGTGTGTGTGTGTGTGTGTGTGTGTGTGTGTGTGTGTGTTTGTATATGTGTGCCTGCTTGTCTTCTAATGAAAGAAAGCAAGAAGAGATGTGGATTTGGGTGGTGGCAAGACAATGTGGACCTGGGAGAGGTTGAGTTAGAGCAAGCTACAATCAGAATATATTTTATGAAAAAAATCTACTTTCAATAAAAATTATTTAAATACCATAAAAATCATCACATTGTCTGAAAGTACAGTGCACGAGAAAGACCTGGTGACAAGAATATTAAATCTTAAGAATACATGTTAAGGTTAATTTCTGTGAGCAGTTAAATCAACTGAAGGAAGGGTAGGTGGTATTCAGAAAGTTTGACATACTGTTGACTAACTCACTCTGAGAAATATCATTTAAGCAATGAACTAGAATAGCATTGAGGTTCAGGTGTCTGCACAACGGGTGACAAGTAACTTTGCTGTGAAAAGAAATGGAAGAAATGAATATGGAAACAGGTGGGATCGATGCCAGAAAATATTAAATATGATCCCAATTGAAATATTCATGTAACACTTTCAAATAAATAGTGGCATATTCATGTTAAAAACAGGGACAGATTATACATTGTATTTATTTATTATTCAGTTTAAGCAGTAGATGATTAGTATCATGATGCCATACAAAAAACAATACAAAGAAAAAAGAAAAAGAACACAATCCTGTGATAATAATACCTAAAAAAAAGTATTTCTACAATATATGGGAAAGAACTATAAAAAAATTTGTCAAAGTCCAGTTTGGAACATGCAAAAGAACATGGTGTTTAATGAAACAGGAGGTTGTCCAACAAGTTAAAGCTTGGAAATAATATGAAATGATAGTGGATACTGAATTGGTGAAATTCAGTAGGAAAACAAATAAAGCAATTTTTAAGATTTAATGTATGTAAAATGTATGTATTTTGGTGGTATATCTTAGTGTACGGAAGATTGCTTGGAATACAGCACATTTCAACAGTGTTGAAACAATAAAAATCAACATGTTAGGAAATAAATTATTTGTACTTGGATTTAATTACAATTGCAAAATAGAAAACTTTCCATCTCTCTTGGCTTTAATAGATATGAATTTATCCTGTAGGCTCATATGTTGTTGACTGATGTGATAGAATTATTCCAAACCACTAATGGAGAATTGTGGAGGGCCGGACCACATTCTCCATTGCTTCTAGGAACAAAGGTAGAGATTGACCTCTGTGACCCCAAGGTGTGGCGGTACACGCCTTTAGTCCTGATGCCTGGGCGGCAGAGGCAGATTGACCTCTGTGACCTCAAGGCGTGGTAGTACACGCCTTTGGCCCCTATGCCTGGGAAGCAGAGACAGGCAGATCTCTGTGAGTTCAAGGTGATGTAGCACACGCCTTTAATCCCAGCGCATGTGCTTGGTAACTCTCTACCGCTGCGTCCCTGCCTACTCCCGAGGCATCATCTGGGATAATGGGCAGCGGACCAATCCAAGAGTGACATGTCAGAAGCGAGGACTGTTTCCTTTATAAGGGCTGGGTTCCCCTCATTCTGGGTCTCCGCCATGTAAGCTTATGCTCTCCTTCTCAAGACGCATAAAGCTTTACTGCAGAAGAATCCTAAGTGTCCCGCGTCTTTCTTGCGGGCGAGACGGTAGCGTGGGACAGAGAATTCTGCTTATTATTCTCTACTTCTGTCTTATATTGTTAAGAGTTTTAGTTATTTCATTCTTTAAAGAGTTTTCTTTAAAAAATTGTCTTTATTTTGAACAAACACATTTTCAACTCATTAAAGAAGAGATGATTATGACATTTCACATTTGAAGATCAAAGGAAATATTTAATAATATTACTAATATTTGTATTGCACTATAATTGAAAGTAAAATTAGTAATTTGTGGTTTGATTTACAAATCATACAAATGCTAACTTGCTCTCTATATATGAATACACACACATATAATCAGTTGTACTACAAAGAAATTATATTAATTCTTTGTTCTGATTTAAAAACAGGAACAAGAGAATAGAGCCCATATAAGTTAACTGAAAAAAGCTGTAACTGTTTGTGAGTGACACATGGTATTCTGGAGTTTGTGTATTAGAAAATATACTTCAGACTGACTGGTTAAAATTTTACAACATGGTACCGTTAAAAAACCTTAAAATCCTATTATAATTTATATAGGTTTTTAATTGTGTCAGCATTTTGTTGTTTTTATTTTTATTTTGGTATGATTTTTTCATTACATTTCTTGCTTCCCTTTATTACCTACATACCCTTTCATATACCCTCCCCCACTCTCCATTAAAATCCTAGCCTTTCATCAATTCGTGTGTATGTGTTCATATAAATATATATCTTCTTGATTGTACCTGCTGAATCTATAAAATTATCCTTATAATTATATTTCAAGGGCTGACTGTTTCAACTGTAGTCTTCAACCTTCATGAAGGAAACTTCTCTTTTCAACAGATGGAGCCTGGTGCAATAAAACCACCACCAATCTAAACATGGAGCTTTGTATTGAAAGATCTGGATAAAACCAGATCCCCCTAGAAGGAAAATAGAGCCAAAACTCTAGCAGGAGCCCGCCAGCCATCCCAGCTTCCATCCAGAGGGCCTTCGGAGTGGTGAGTTGATTCGGCTCCCGCGGGCCCAGCGAGGGGGAGCTAGGACTCTCCCCAACCCCATAGACTCCCAGGTCAGCCTGCTCTGCTGGCTACACCCTGCTAGCTTCCCCGCCAGCCATCCCAGCTTCCATCCAGAGGGCCTTCGGAGTGGTGAGTTGATTCGGGCCCACGACAGGGGCCCGGCGAGGGGGAGCTAGGACTCTCCCCAACCCCATAGACTCCCAGGTCAGCCTGCAGTGCTGTTTCCACCCTGCTAGGATCTCCCACCTGCCATCCCAGCTTCCATCCAGGTACAAATTTCTATATTTCTCCCTTCCCACTGAGCCCATAAAATTTCCCCAGCTCAGCTGTCTTGCACACTGGGCCTGCTCTATAGGGGCATCGCGGAAAGAGGCAGTGCCTGTGGTTCAATACCCTGCTTGGGGAAAGGTAGGCATTCTATCAGTGAACTCCCTGCCCAACAAGGGAACCTGACCCGATACCAGAAGTTCCAATAGAGAGCATTTGATCGAAGAGATGGGCAGACGCCAAGGCAAGACCTCCTCCAACAATCTGAAAAACAACATGAAAATATCAGATCCCAATGACCCTACAACAGAAGGATTTGAACACTCTAACCCAGATGAAGTGGAAAAAAGTGCCATTATGAAAGCAATAGAGTCCCTTAAACAGGATATGAATAACTCCCTTAAGGAACTGGTCGAGAAGTATAACAAAAAGTTTGAAGAAATGAGTATAGAAATGGATGAGAAATATAACAAAAAGTTTGAAGAAATAAGTAAATCCGTGAGTGATGCCCTGAGAAACCAAGAAAAAACAATCAAACAAGTAAAGGAAACAGTCCAAGAATTGAAAACTGAAATGGAGGCAATGAAGAAAACACAAAACGAGAACCGGCTGGATATGGAAAACCTAGGTAAACGAGCGGAGACTACAGAATCAAGCATAACCAATAGAATACAAGAGATAGAAGAACGAATCTCAGATTCTGAAGATACCATAGAGAAAATAAATGCTCTGGTCAGAGAAAACGGCAAATCCAACGAATTCTCTTCACAACACATTCAGGAAATCTGAGACACAATAAAAAAACCAAATCTAAGAATAATAGGGATTGAAGAAGGAGAAGAACTGCAGATCAAAGGCCCAGAAAATATATTCAACAAAATTATAGAAGAAAACTTTCCCAACCTAAAGAACGATATTCCTATGAAGGTTCAAGAAGCATACAGAACACCGAATAGATTGGATCAGAAAAAAACATCCCCGCGCCATATAATAATCAAAACACAAAACATAAATATTAAAGAAAAAATTTTAAGAGCTGCAAAGGAAAAAGGTCAAGTATCTTATAAAGGTAAACCTATCAGGCTTACACCGGATTTCTCTATGGAAACCATGAAAGCCAGAAGATCCTGGATAGAGGCACTGCAGAAACTAAGAGACCATGGATGCAAACCCAGACTACTATACCCAGCCAAGCTATTGTTCACTATCAACGGAGAAAACAAAATATTCCAGGATAAAAACAAATTTAAACAATACGTAGCTACTAATCCAGCCTTACAGAGAATATTAGAAGGAAAATCACTACCGAAGGAATCCAACATTCCCAACACGATCTACAATAACTCGAACATCTAGCGACCATTCACAAGCACAAATCAAAGAAGAAAAACACATACACTCTACTACTTAAAAAAAAAAAAAATGACCGGAGTCAACAACCACTGGTCATTAATATCACTTAATATCAATGGACTCAATTCACCTATAAAGAGGCACAGACTTAGAGATTGGATACGAAAACAGGATCCAACATTCTGCTGTTTACAAGAAACACACCTCAACCACAAAGACAGACACTTACTCAGAGTAAAGGGTTGGGAAAAGGTTTTCCAAGCAAATGGACCTACGAAACTAGCGTGCGTGGCCATTCTAATATCTAACAAATTCGACTTCAAACTAAAATCAATCAGAAGAAATGGAGATGGACATTTCATACTCATAACTGGAACAATTCATCAGGAGGAAGTCTCAATCCTGAATATCTATGCTCCTAATATAAAGGCACCCACATATGTAAAAGAAACTCTTCTAGAACTCAAGGCGCTCATCAAACCACACACACTAAGAGTAGGAGACTTCAACACTCCTCTCTCACCAATGGACAGGTCAATCAGACAGAAACCAAACAGAGAATTGAGAGACCTATTGGAGGTATTGAATCAAATGGACTTAACAGACATCTATAGAACACTCCACCCAAATAGGAAAGAATATACCTTTTTCTCTGCAGCTCATGGAACCTTCTCGAAAATTGACCACATACTCGGTAACAAAGCAAACTTCCACAGATACAGAAAAATATTAGTAACTACCTGTGTCTTGTCAGATCACCATGGACTAAAATTAGAATTCAACAACAATGCTCCCCCCAGGAAGCCAACAAACTCATGAAAACTGAACAGTCAACTACTAAATCACCCCTGGGTCAAGGAAGAAATAAAGAAAGAAATTAATCTCTTCCTTGAATTTAATGAAAACAAAGACACAATATACTCAAACCTATGGGACACTATGAAAGCAGTGCTAAGAGGAAAGTTCATAGCACTAAGTGCCCAATTAAAGAAAGCGGAGAAAGCACACATTGGAGACTTAACAGCACACTTGAAAGATCTAGAAAAAAAAGAAGCTGATTCACCCAGGAGGTCTAGAAGACTGGAAATAATCAAACTGAGGGCTGAAATCAACAAAATAGAAACAGAGAAAACAATCCAAAGAATCAATGAATCAAAAAGCTGGTTCTTGGAGAAAATCAACAAGATTGACAAACCCCTATCCAAGTTAATCAAACGGCAGAGAGAGAACATGCAAATTAATAAGATCAGAAATGAAAAGGGGGACATAACCACAGACACAGAGGAAATTCAGAGAATCATTAGATCTTACTATGAAAGTTTATATGCCACAAAGTTGGAAAATGTAAAAGAAATGGACAATTTTTTAGATAAATACCCTATACCAAAGTTGAACCAAGAACAGGTGAACAATCTAAATAGACCTGTTAGTCGCGAAGAGTTAGAAGCTGTTATCAAAAATCTCCCTACCAAAAAAAGCCCAGGACCAGATGGTTTCAATGCAGAATTCTACCAGAAATTCCAGAAAGAGCTAATACCTATACTCCTTAACGTATTCCACAATATAGAAACAGAAGAGTCACTGCCTAACTCCTTTTATGAAGCTACAGTTACCCTAATACCAAAACCACACAAAGACACAACCAAGAAAGAGAATTACAGGCCAATCTCACTCATGAACATCGACGCGAAAATTCTCAATAAAATACTGGCAAACCGAATCCAAGAGCACATTAGAAAAATTATCCATTATGATCAAGTCGGCTTCATTCCAGAGATGCAGGGCTGGTTCAACATACGCAAATCTATCAATGTAATCCATCATATAAATAAACTGAAAGAAAAAAACCATATGATCATCTCACTAGATGCTGAAAAAGCATTTGACAAAATTCAACACCCATTTATGATAAAGGTGTTGGAGAGACTGGGGATACAAGGATCATACCTAAATATAATAAAAGCAATATACACCAAGCCGACAGCTAACATCAAACTGAATGGAGAGAAACTCAAAGCCTTTCCACTAAAATCAGGAACGCGACAAGGCTGTCCACTCTCTCCATACCTCTTCAATATAGTGCTTGAAGTTCTAGCAATAGCAATAAGACAACATAAGGGGATCACGGGGATTCGAATTGGAAAGGATGAAGTTAAACTTTCGTTATTTGCAGATGATATGATAGTGTACATAAGCGACCCCAAAAACTCTACCAAAGAACTCCTACAGCTGATAAACACCTTTAGTAACGTGGCAGGATACAAGATCAACTCCAAAAAATCAGTGGCCCTCCTATACACAAAGGATAAAGAAGCAGAGAGGGAAATCAGAGAAGCATCACCTTTCATGATAGCCACAAATAGCATAAAATATCTTGGGGTTACTCTAACCAAGGAAGTGAAAGACCTATTTGACAAAAACTTTAAGTCTTTGAAGAAAGAAATTGAGGAGGATACCAGAAAATGGAAAGACCTCCCCTGCTCTTGGATTGGGAGAATCAACATAGTAAAAATGGCAATTCTACCAAAAGCAATCTATAGATTCAATGCAATCCCCATCAAAATCCCATCAAACTTCTTCACAGACCTTGAGAGAACAATAATCAAGTTTATATGGCAAAACAAAAAACCCAGGATAGCCAATCTTATCCTTATAACAATCTTATACAATAAAAGAACTTCTGGAGGCATTACCATCCCTGACTTCAAACTCTATTATAGAGCTACAGTATTGAAAACAGCTTGGTATTGGCATAAGAACAGAGAAGTCGACCTATGGAATCGAATAGAAGACCCAGATATTAACCCACAAACTTATGAACACCTAATTTTCGACAAGGGAGCTAAAGGTATACAATGGAAGAAGGAAAGCATCTTTAACAAATGGTGCTGGCATAACTGGATGTCAACCTGTAAAAAAATGAAAGTAGATCCATATCTATCACCATGCACAAAAATCAAGTCCAAATGGATTAAAGACATCAACATTAATCCGTCCACTTTGAACCTGATAGAAGAGAAAGTGGGAAGTAGTCTACAAGATTTAGGCACAGGAGGCCTCTTCCTAAGTAGGACCCCAGCAGCACAGACAATAAGAGAAACAATGAATAAATGGGATCTACTGAAACTGGGAAGCTTCTGTAAAGCAAAGGACACTGTCAGTAGGACAAAAAGGCTGCCTTCTGACTGGGAGAAGATCTTCACCAACCCCTCATCAGACAAAGGTCTGATCTCCAAAATATACAAAGAACTCAAGAAACTAGGCACTAAAACTCTAATTAACCCAATTAAAAAATGGGGTACTGAACTTAACAGAGAATTCACAACAGATGAACTTCGAATGGCCAGAAGACACTTAAGGTCATGCTCAACCTCCTTAGCAATCAGGGAAATGCAAATCAAAACCACTTTGAGATACCATCTTACACCTGTCAGAATAGCTAAAGTCAAAAACACCAATGATAGCCTATGCTGGAGAGGATGTGGGGTGAGGGGAACACTCATCCATTGTTGGTGGGAATGCAAACTCGTGCAGCCACTGTGGAAATCAGTGTGGTGGTTTCTCAGGAAACTGGGAGTCAACCTCCCTCAGGACCCAGCAATACCACTCTTGGGAATATACCCTAAAGATTCCCTAACATACTACAAAAGCATTTGTTCAACTATGTTCATAGCTGCACTATTTGTAATAGCCAGAACATGGAAACAACCTAGGTGCCCCTCAATAGAAGAATGGTTAAAAAACGTGTGGAACATATATACATTAGAGTTTTACTCGGCGGTTAAAAACAATGACATCTTGAATTTTGCATGCAAATGGATGGAAATAGAAAACGCTTTACTGAGTGAGGTAAGCCAGACCCAAAAAGAGGAACACGGTATGTATTCACTCATAAGTGGATTCTAACCATAATTAAAGGTCTTTGAGCCTATTATTCGTGATCCTAGAGAAGCTAAATAAGAAGATGAACCTGATGAAGATTATTTAGCTATCCACCAGGAGGTAGGAAATAGACAAGAGTCCCAGGTAACCTCGGGTGCATGGGGGGGTGGGAGGGTCGATGGAGGGGGAGAGGGCTAGAGAGAAGGGAGTAGGGGAGGAACGGGGAAAGCTTGGTAGCCGGGGATGGGGGGGGAGGGAGGTAGGATGAATATGGGATCAGGGAACAATATATTTCAACTAAGGGAGCCATTTTAGGGTTTACAGGAGACTTGATTATATATGGGATCCCAGGTCCAAGGAGAAATCCCCCAGATTGCTCTCTGGACAGAGGAGAGGGTGCCTGAATTGGCCGTGGCCCATGACCATACTGATGTATATTTTGCTTATCACCATAGATCCTTCGTCTGGCGAAGGACGGCTATGCAGTCGGAGGCCCACATTGGAGCAATGGATTGAGCCCCCCGAGGTCCGGAGGGGGAGCGGAAGGAGGAGGAACATGAAAGACGAAATCAGTACTGCGAGGGATGCTATCACCCACTGACTGATACAAGTGAACGGATCTGATGAGAATTTACCAGGGCCAGTCGGACTGGGACTGAACGAGGACGTGATCTAGCCAGATTCTCGGAATTTGGCCGGATTCTCTGACTGTGGCTGGCCCGGGTTCTTTCTGAAAAGCCATTGACTATGACACTGGGACCTGTTTCCTCTGCATATGCTGGATTTTGGGGATCCAGTCTGTTTGGACGCTTGCCTTCCTGGACCTGGAGGGAGGGGGAGGGAGCTGGAGCTTCCCACAGGGCAGGAAATCCTGACTGCCCTGGGGGACGGAGGGGAAGGAGGGGGGAAGTGGGGGGAGTGGGAGGGTGTTGGGAGGGGGGGCGGAAATGGAAACTTTTATAATTTAATAAAATTTACTAAAAAAAAAAAAAACTCTAGCAGGAAGAGAAGAATCAGAAATCTAGGATTAGCCAATGTCAGGGTTTCAGGAACTAGCTGAAGATAAAGGTAGATTGTAATCTTGAGAGTAATCTTGAGAAACAGGGAGATTCCCCCTAGTAATTATCATTGGCATTTTTAGAATACAATTCGCTGATTATGACCTTGAGAATGATCTTGAGAGGCAGGGAGTTGCCCCCTTGTAATCACCACTGGAATTTTCAGAATTTTCTGTGACACCCTCTCTGCCCCCCTTTCGGATTACTGGGCTGCGTAGTTTCTTCCTATAAAAACTACTCTCGGTCACTCAGGGTCGAACTTTTCCCCTGCATGGGTTATGAGTCTCGGCCCCAGTGCACTGGTTCCTGTCTTGTCATTAAACCTCATGTGATTGCAGCAAGGATGGTCTCTCATGAGTTACTGGGGGGGGGGGGGTTGCGTTATCCCGAGGCTTGAGTGAGAGTCTTCCAATGTCAGGGGTTTTTTATTTGGGGGCTCGTCCTGGGATTGGCGACCACCCTCGTCTCCGAAGACCCATTTGGAGGTGAGACATTGTGTGTCTGTGTCTTTGTGTGCTGGTTGAATTCAGGTTCAGGTTCTGTACTTTTGGGTTTACAGTCATGTCCGTGTCTGTGTCTTTGTGTTTTTTGCCAGCTGAATTCAGGTTCAGTTTCTGTACATTTGGGTTTACAGTCATGCCTTTGTATTTCTGTGCCGGTTGAATTCAGGTTCATGTTCTGTATTTTCGGTTTTGCAGTCGCCTGTGTCTCTGGAGGAGACAGAGGGAGTGATCAGCAGGCATGCTAGATTACCGACTGCTGCCCTGGGAGACCTCCTGGGAGGTGAGAAGGGACCCAGTGACGCCTGGGAGATTCCTGTCTGGGTGCTGGTGAGGATATGGAAGTTCTCCTGGATTGGAGGAACTATGTCCTCTAAGCCGTCTGTATTTCTGGAATGGTTTTGTCTGCCTCCGTGGAGACCGACATCAGTTTGCATGTCTTGTGTGCCTTTTGTTTTGTCTTACTTGTGACTTTGACGATTGGGACAGACTGTGACACTGACTCTTGAATCTGTGGTTTTTTCTTTCTAAAGCTTTGTTAACCTATGTGTATCTTCGGTCTCTGTTTTGTCAGTCTAAGTCAGGACAAAAGCCGAAGATACACTCCTACAGAAAAGACTCAGACAATATTGAAAAAGAGGGGAAAAATATTTTCAGAGTCAAAGGATCAAAGATTTAGCTATGAGATTGTGTTCCCTAGTAACTTAAAAGTTACACACATAAAGTCTCACCAAATTGACTACCAAAATGAACAAACAGGGCACTGAGAAACATGCCAGACTAGAGGAGAGAAAGTCCACACAAAAAAAAAATACGTCAGGCAACCACATAAAACCTGAGGTTCTGGGCAGGCAATATCATCTTATCAAGGAATAGCTACACCAATTTGATTTGCAAGTTACTGAGTGGAACAGATAGTATTAAGTGAGGTATTCCATACCCCAAAAGACAAATTTCCCATCTTCTCAACAAGATGTGAGTACAAAGTCTAGAGTAGTTCCAGAAACAAGAAAAGTAAAATGGGGTAATTGACATGAGGGATATTAAGGACCCATAGGATATGAAATTACAGAGTATAAGCAATCTCATTAGAGAAATGTGAAAAGGGGCTATCCTTAGGAGAAGAAGTAATCACAGGAGAAGGATGGGACGAGGGTAAAATAGAAATGGGTGATATGATGATAGAGAAAAGGGGCAAATGAGACTCCTTAAGGAGGAGATTAAATATTGAAGATGAAAATAAGGTAAAGGGAAATAGCAGGATTCAAGGATTCGGATCGGGAAACTAAAAAAGAACAGCATTTCCTAACAAAATTTGTAAACCTATCATTTTTTTTATTGAATTTTATTGAGGTCTACCTTTTTCTCTGCTCTCCTCCCTGCTTCTCCCTCCTTTTCAACGCCCCCCCTCACCCGCCCAAGGTCCCCATGCTCCCAATTTACTCAGGAGACCCTGTGATCCTCCTGCCTCTGCCTCCTTCAGCAAATCCTCCTGGCGTGCGCCACCACAACCGGCAAACCTATCATTTCAAATATATCTTTTGGTGCAATTGCATATGAACTATAGAAACGTATTTCTCTATGAGTCTTAATCTGCAACAGGAGTCAAATATTTTTCACAATAAAAATTCTCTTAATTTAATTTTATTTCTTGGAGTGTGTGCATGTGTTGCAGAGTGCATACACACTTCAATTTGTTTCTGTGTTAGTTTGTGAATGAAGACATCTATGTGGAGGTCAAGTGACAATTTTCAAATCGGATTCTCTGAATGTGGCTGACATGGGGGCTGACTGAGAAGCCATTGACAATGGTATGGCTGACATGGGGGCTGACTGAGAAGCCATTGACAATGGTACTGGGTCTGGTTTTGTCTGCATGGACTGGCTTTTTGGGATCCTGGCCTGTTTGAATGCTCACCTTCCTGGACCTGGAGGAAGGGGGGGAGGAACTTGGATTTCCCACAGGGCAGGAAACCCTGATTGCTCTTGGGAATGGTGAGGGAGGAGGAGAGGGAGTTGGGGGAGCGGGAGGGTATTGGGAGGAGGGGAGGAAGTGGAAATTCTTTAAATAAATAAGGAAAAAAATTAAAAAAAAAGAATCTGTCCTTTACTTCCACCCTGGGTCCTCAGAGATAAAACTCAGTTTTCATATTGTGATAAAACATAATTTCACTCTCTGCACCATCTTTTAATCCCTAAAATGTTTATTTCAAAGTAGACTTCTATTTATAATAATCTGAGCTCAGAGAAGAAAATAGATTTTCCTATATTCTCTTTATCCATACATACATAATCCCAGTATATATATAACTACACTAACTGGTGTAACATTTTTCTAATTAATGAACCTATACTGACATATGATTATCCTCCAGAATTGTAAGTACTTGTCTATATATGAATGATGATATTGAATAAAATTATAATGGTACATTTCCAGCATTAATGTATTATGCAGAATAGTTTAACTGTCATAAAGAACTTGTTACATTTATTAATCTCTCCCAGTTTTTCTAAGCACAGCAAATGATTTCTTATGTCATAGATGTTTATTTTCATACTCTTATTACTACCTTCATTGTTTCCCTTTTCCAGAATATGAAAATATTGAAATTTCATACTATGGAGCTCTTTGAGATTGACTTTGATTAACAATAAATATTAAGTTAACAAAATATATTATTTTTCCATGCCTTTTCAAGGCTTGAATAGTTTTTTCTCTATCCTTTGCATATACCCAATTAACTGATTAATTGAACTTTTAAAAAACTTGTTAATTGCTTTCAAGTTAGGGTAATTGTCAATAAAGTTCCAGCAATCACTAGTAAATTTTTATTTTAACATATTTTCAGTTCATTGGAGGTACATGTTGATAACAATCATCAAAGTATATGATAAGTATGTTTAGCTTGAAGCTGTCAATTTGCCTTCTAGAACAGTACAGTCAGTAATTCTGGAGACTGGACATTGTAACCAGTGGCCTGAATTTTGATTACTCTATAATACAGACAGAAGACAAATTACATAGTGAATAGAATTTAAATATAGATGATTTTTCTTTGTGACTTTGCAATTGTCCAATTCTTCCCCATTTCAAAATAGAGTGACTGTCACTGACAGAATATTGTAACAAGAGAACAGAACAACAAACCTCGAATCCTGCAACATTAGATCACTCTTGACTCTTTATAAAAAGGGAAGCACTTTCAGTACTGATCCCCCTGTTCCCTACCCACCTGGGCTCTCTTGTTCCCATCCCCATCTTCCCTGAGTTCACTCACGAAATCTCTTCTATTTCCCGTTCCCAGGGAGATCTAAGTGTCCTCCATTTTACCCTCTTTGTTACTTAGCCTCTCTGGACCTATGTACTGTACACTGGTTGCCCTTTATTTTATATCTAATATCCACTTAATAGTAAGTACATACCAAGTTTGTCTTTCTGGGTCTGGGTTACCTTTTTGGGGTAAGGGGTGATTTTCTCTAGTTCTATACATTTGCCTGAAAATTTCATGATGTCATGTTTTCAACAACTGAGTGATGCTCTGTTGTGTAAATGTACCATATTTTCTTTATCCATTCCTCAGTTGATGGACATCTGGAGGAAAAGGGGGGGTCAGATCTCAGGTAAAAATAAGAGCAAGAGAATCTCCCAGGAAACTACAAGGACAACCCCATATAAAACTCCTAGCAATAGGTAGGTAATCTTATCTGGCTATCTCCTGGGATCACACAAGGCTTCCAGTGGATGAAGTGAGACACCAAACCGGTCATATATTTGTTCTGTCACTGGGATGTGCTGGGATAAGAGTGGTTTAGAGATTGAGTGAGTTACCAGCCAATGACTGGTCTAGCCTGAAAATCATGCGAGGAAAGTAAGCCGACCCCTGATACTGTCTGGAGCACCAAGCCCCATAGGATGGATGACCGAGAGACCTAGGATAGAACCAACATGACTGAAGGAAAAAAATGTCAATGTAATTATGCCTAATGATATTTTGTCATGTTCATAGATTAATGCCTAGCCAATTATCATCAGAGAGGTTTCATTCAGAAACTTATAGAAATGGATGTGGACTCACAGCAAAACATTAGGGGTAGCTCTAGGAATCCTACAGCAAAGAAGAAAGGATTCTAGGAGCCAAAGGTGTGAAGGACACTGTATGAAAACCCACAGAACCAACTAACTAGGGATCATAGAGGCTTACACAGACTGAACTGACAACCAGGGAGACTGTATACATCAGACTTAGGGATACTGCATGGATGTTAAAGTTGTTTAGCTTGGTCTTCTAATGGGACTCTTAACAGTGGGAGCAAGGAATGTTTCTGACCATTTTACTGGCTTTTGGGATCCTGCTACTCATACAGGGTCACCTTTCCCAGCCTTAATACATGGGAAGGTGCTTAGTCTTACTGCAACTTGACATGTTCTGTGTTACTGACATTTCTAGGAGGTCTGTCCTTTCCTGAACAAAATAGGAAGAGAAGTGAATTAGGGGCTAGGGAAAGAGGGGTGGTGGTGGGAAGAGACTGGAAAGAAAGCAGGGAGGGGAAACTGCAGCCAGGATGTAAAAGACAGAGAAACAGAATGGAATGAAGGAAGAAAGGGAGGGAGAGAGGAAGGAAAGAAGGAAGGAAGGGGTGAAGGCAGGGAGGGAGAAAAAAGAGCAGCCTACCTCTTGGTCCTCTCCATCTTGACATAATTTTTCTAAAGAAAGAACTATGAAAGACAATCTATGTTATAAAAACAACATATCATAGTTACATTTTGGCATCCTTAATGAAAAGCACATGTTACACTTTAGGCTTTTTTTTCCCCTTTTTTCTCTATTTCAAAGTGACATTATTGTTAGAGGATTGATAAGTGTAGTATTATAAAGGAATGATATAGCCTTTTTTATAAGGTTTACATATGGATTTTAAATCTTCTTACAGCACAAACATTAATAGAATTTAAGTGCCTACGTTATATTTCTCAGATTGGACATTTAAGAATAATTACCAATTATCATAATATAAACTAAGTCAGTATAATTTTGTAATAAAAACTTGAAAGAAACAATTCTAATACTCTTCTCTCAATTCAAAGCACAAAAGATGGACATATTTGGGGAAGTGTGAAATTTATATGCAAAGGCAATACAGCATTTAAAGTAATTATAAGGTTGTCATGTGTTTTCAGAAAGAAATATCCTGAAATATTTTATTGTAACTGAAAGCAAAATATAATATTCTGATTGCTTAAATCAAAAATAAATTTACAGTGGTTGTCTACAAGGTTGTCTTTCACCTTATGAACAACAGAAAGTTTCATGTTAGAGAATATGAAGTTCATGGAAAATAAGATTAATATCAGCAAGATCCAAATACCTTTTATAGCATAAATTTCATAAATATAGCACAAAATATACTGGTGATATTTTTCTCCTTATTTCTGAAGCCCAAATTCTAAGGGAAGTTCTTATTTTGTCTCTTTTATAGTGAAGATAATGTCAAATAACCAAAAGCTGTACATGAATTTTCAGTGTTTGGCTAACATTTGGGTCTAAAACCAATTGTTTTTATTAAACAGGGAAAGGGAAAAAATACTTCAAAGCTAAACTATAAACACAGGTAAAAAAATATTCACAAAGAGATCAATTAATGAGTTTGCCCTTTTTCAAACTACTTTCTAGCATGACTAATACTTCACAACTTCCTGAGAAATTTTTGAATAATATTATTTTTTATACTATTAGAAAATATTATCAGAAAGATGATATACCATATTTAAAAGTTATATTCAATGTTTTATTAGTAAACAGGAACATATTAAGATAAATGAGAAGAATTTTTAATCTTCTTGCAACTTTAAATTACCCTTTAGTTGTAATGTCATACTTTATTATGAGTAGCTGCACATAATCTTGAACACACTGCTCCATGTTTAGTACATGCTTCACACCTGTAAATGATACATAGATGCAGAGAGGGCTTCAGAAAAAGAGAGAATAAGAGAGATATACAGAACTTTCAAGCTGTCGTATGTTTAAAAACAAAAGTGCTTCAAATCCAAGGGAGAATTAATATCAGTTAAAATCTAAAATCATGACAGCTAGCTAATATCAAACTCCCCTAGTATACCAATATTCACACTACTTTTTCTTATACAGTACTTTATCTTAAAAATATTTGAATCATTTATAACATGAGAGCCTGCTTGTTGGGTTTCTGTCCTGCCAGGTTCCCACAGTCATTAGGTCCCAATGAAAAATCACACAGTGTTCTATATACGTTATACACTGATCTTGTTTTCTTAAAAAATAAATAAATAAATAAAAAATAAAAAGAGGGGAAATGGTGTGGGACAATTCTATATTCTGTCAATTATGTTTTACAGAAACGCTGATTGACCAGTAGCCAGGCAGGAAGTATAGGCGGGAAAACCAGACAGGAAGTAGAGGTGGGGAAATGAGAACAGGAGTATTCTGAGAAGAAAGAAGCTCTTTCTGCAGTCCTGTCTCAACCACCTAAGAAGCAAGATGTGACCTGCCCCACTGAAAAAGGTACTGAGCCATGTGGCTAACATAGATAAGAATAATGGGCTATATAAGTTATGAGCTAATATGAAGCCTGAGATAATGGGCCAATCAGTTTATAACCTAATGTAGACTCTTTGTGTAATTTTCTTTGGATATTGCTGGCAGCAGAAATAGGGCAGGCCAGAAACTCCAACAAGCAGGCCCTCATGTTACACTCATTTACAAATGTTTAATGAACTATGCAAATGACATTCTAGCTCTCCTTGTATGGTGGAAAATGATTAAATCCTCTGAGGATTATAAACATTTCCTATGATTTACATGTTCAGATCAGTATTTGCACTACCATCATGACACTTTAGATAGACCACTGTACATAATGAAAAAGCAGCTTTAAGAAGCCATGAAAACAAAGGGAAGGTTTATTCAGTATGAATTCCACTTTGCCATTGGTTTACAAATGCAATCTACATGTCAAATTTCTGATGCCAAAATTGGTACCAAGAAAAGTGCACAGCACTAAACTGCGAAGTGGAATGCAGAATTTAGAGCAGTAGGCTGTATATAATTAGGAAAGAGTTTGGGCTTCTAAATATAAAAGTTCTACATTCAGCATGAGAAAAGAAAATCCTCTGGAAGGTGGTAGTCTGGCTGCATTTCACAAAGATTCTTAACACAAGCATAGTGTTAAGAGCTGAAACATGACTGCTCAGTTAGGAGACATAGACTTTTCACAGACAAACGTGTGAGGTCCTTAATGAAAGTAACCAGAGGATGCTTTAGGTTTCGCTTTTCTCTGTCTTTAAATATTTTCACTTTAATCGTGCTCTTTAAGACATATTTGAGTCAAACATAAAACACTTGCATTACTAAGTCTTCTATATACCCCAACATTTGTTCACTCACTCATCACAGTACTTTAAGATCTTCTGATAAATAGATGTGTAAGAAGTAGTCACAGTTTATAGGACAAGGCCAGTTCAGGCTACCTGCCCATTGTTGCTAAGAGTCTTAGCAGGCTTCATGCTTGTAGATTAATGTAGTTTCCCTAGCATCAGGTTTCTACCTTACCCAAAAATGCCCCTACCATCAACATGTCTCTTTCATTATGCTCCCCCTCTGTCTGTCTACAACGCAATCCCTCATGTTCTTATTTCACCAGTCACTACTCTACCCAAAATATCTCTTTTATTTCCCCTCCCCAGGAAAATTCATGCATTTCTCACTCCATTTGTGTCCTCCATATTACCTAGAATCTCTGGGGTTATGGATTGTACCCTAGTTATCCCTTATTTTACACTTAATATCCATTTATGCATGAATACATACCATGTTTCTCTTTCTGAGTTTGGGTTACCTCGTTCAGGGTCATTTTTTTTTCTAGTTCTATTCATTCGCCTTCAAATTTCCTGACATCATTGTTTTTAACAGCTAAATAATACTCCATTTTGTAAATGTATCACATTTTATTTTTCCATTTTTTGTTTGAAGGACATTTAGATTGCTATCATGTTCTGTCTATTACCAATATTTCTGCTAAGAACACAATTGAGGAGTGTCCTTACGATATGAATTAATTTCCAATTTTCTGAGAAAGCACCTTGTTGATTTTCAAAGTAACTGTAAAAGTTTGCATTCCCATCAGCAGTGGAGAAGAGTTACCCTTGCTCCATATCATCTCTAGCATAAGCTGTCATTTGTGGATTTTTTAAATTATTTTCTTAAAAAGAAAAAAAACTTTTTTTTTCATTTCACATACCAATCCCAGTTCCCACCCTCTACCCTCCTCCATTCTCTCCACCTACCCCACCTATGAAAAAATGGGACCTCCTGAAACTGAGAAGCTTCTGTAAAGCAAAGGACACTGTCATTATGATGAAAAGGCAACCTGCTGAATGGGAGAGCATCTTCACCAACCCTACATCAAACAAAGGTCTGATCTCCAAAATAAATAAAGAACTCAAGAAACTAGACATTAAAATTCTAAATAACCCAATTAAAAAAATGAGGTACTGAACTGAAAAGAGAAATCTTAACAGAAGTTCAAATGGCCAAAAGATACTTAAGGTCATGTTCAACTTCCTTAGTGATCAGAGAAATGCAAATCAAAAAAACTTTGTGATACCATCTTACACCTGTTAGAATGGCTAAAATCAAAAACACCAATGAGACTTTCTTTTTTTGATGTTCTTTGTTACTTATTTCCTTTGAGAATGATAAACTAGAATTATAATTGTTTTCTATCAGATTCAAGTAATCAGAGTATACCATAATACTTTTTTGAGAAGAGGCATTAAAGACTTTTATTAAATTTTGTAGAATTTATTTACAATGACTGAATGTTGTATTAATAATAGGATTCCTAATTTATTTTGCAGATACTATGATATAGCTTGAAGCCTCAACTAACATGACTTTATTCTGCTGTGTTTTAGAAAGAGCTTTTAATCCCCTGTCACTGACTCTCTCAGCATCTGGAGAACAGAGAACTACCAACTTTCCCATTTGATGAAAGAGTTAACATCTGAAATCTAAATATTTATTTTGTTTTGTGGAACATGGCTGATTTATAAAACCTGAAACATTAACATTTTCTGGTTTTATTCCACATATGTAATTAAAACAAAACAAACTAGAAAAAAATATTATGATAAATAGCATAATTTCATGATGAAGTAAAAAATGCACAGGTGATTTACAATGCTGAAACAATGATATCAACCACGTTAATTCATATATCATTTTCTATTAGACTCCTGTTCTATATATAGAAAACTAACAACTCATCAAAAATAGCTTTTTCCAAAATAGGGTGTTAATAACCTAGTGTTTAAAATCATGCTCAAATAAATCATAAGTAATGGAATAACATATATATCCTAATTTGAATATGCCACAATTTTTGCACATTGAAATATCATATAATATGTATAGTTGGCATGAGTCTCCCAAATATCCCTATGCAAAAGTCTAATTCTTAGATGTCATAGTCCCTTATGAAGTGAGCCCTAGTGGAAGGGCCTTAGGTCATTAGAAATGCTCCCTAAAAATAAATTATATGAAATGATTCTCAGTTTTCAGAGAGTGATCCTCTGCCCTAACATCAGCCTGTGTTGTTTGGAGGATTTCCACAGAACCTCCTGCCCAACTCAAACAAATGCAAACTCGCCCTACCACCGGGAAGCCTTGCCTGGGTACAAAGATGGCCCGTTCAGACTCCATGTATTCAATTACTAGAAATCTCTACTCTGGTAACCTTGGTATATTTCTGAAAGTTTGCATTGCACTAGGCTTCCACGCCACTCCCCGAATGTCGCCCACTTGCTATTGTCTCTCCCTCTATTATTTCCCACAACTGATCCCTCCTCCTCCCATTCCCATCCCTTAGACCACCTTGAAAATCTATTCTACTTCCCTTTCCCGTGGATATCCATGCCTCCCTCATGGAGCACTCCTCTTTAGTAACCTCTCGGGGTCTGTAGAATATAGTTTGTGTAGCACAATTATTGAAAACCCAGAAACAGATATTGGGTTTTAGCCTGAAGGTCAGAAGAGCAAAACAGCCAACCACTGGAGAGCTCGTACCTCTACCTCTGAGATGGCGATTCTGCCTCCAGGAATCCTCAGAATGAGACTGACTGAGAGTTGGAGCCTCCCACTTTATATTTCTCTCTAGAGCTGGAGTAAAGACTTTCACCACTATCGACTGGTTTTTATGGCAAACTTGTGTGGCTACTGGAATTAAAGATGTATGTCACCACTGCCTGGTCTGTAAGACTGACCAGGGCAGCTATTTTACGCTCTGATGTCTAGGCCAGCTTTATTTATTAAAATAAAAAATGAAATGTGATTACATTCGATTATCATTTACTTAATGACTAATATGCACTTATAAGTGAATACAAACATTTGTCTTTCTGGGTCTGGGCTATCTCACTCAGGAAGATTTTTTTCTAGTTTTATTTATTTATTTACATTTTTTAAAAAACAGTTGTGTTAGTGAAGGGCTGCTTATTTCTTTCCCAGCCTCTTAAACTCAAAATAATCACTCAAAAATTATATTTTAAAATCACTGCTTTGTCAGTCACTTAAGCATATTCCTAGCTCATTCTTATATCTTAAATCAATGCATTTCTATTATTTTATATTTTATCATGAGGCTTGTGGCCTACCAGCAGGGTTCTGACATGTGGCTCATGGCTTTCTCCTCTGGTGGCTCTTTGGCTACCCCCTGACTCTGCCTGTTCTCTCTAAATATCTTTTTTATCCTGGAAATATTCTGTTAAGCCATTGACTGAAAGCAGCTTCTTTATTCATTAACCAATAAAAGCAACACATATACAGAAGGACTTCCCACACCACAGCAGAATAATAGTCATTTGTGGGAATGTACCGTGCTTTCTTAATCCATTCTTCTGTTAAAGGCCATCTAGGAGGTTTTCTAGTTTCTAGCTATGTGAACAATGCAATGAACACTACTGTGCAAGTGTTCTTATGGCAAGATGAGCCATCCTTTGGGTATAGGTCCAAGAGTGATATGTCTGACTCTTTAAGATGATCAATTCCCAATTCCCATATTGATTTCCATAGTGACTATACAAGCTCACACTCCCATAAGAAATGGAGGAAAGTTTCCTTGCTCTATATCCTAGTCAGCATGATATATCACTTGTGTTATTGATTTTAACCATTCTGACAAGTGTAAAAAGAAATCTTAAAGTAGTTTTGATTTGCATTTCCCTGATGACTAAGGATGTTGAACATTTCTTGAACCATTTCTCAGCAATTTAAAATTACTCTTCTGAGAATTTTGTTTTGATTATAATACTTTTTAAAATTATTACTTTTCCATATGAATTTGAGTATTGTTCTTTCAAAGTCTGTGAAAAATTGTGTTGGGATTTTGATGGAGATAACAATGAATCTGTCTATTGCTTTTGGTAATTTTGCCATTTTTACTATGTTGATCCTACCTATCCAGGAGGACGGGAATTCTTATCATTTTCTGATATATTCTTCAATTTCTTCTTTTAAAGACTTAAAGTTCTTATCATACAGGTATTTCACTTGTTTGGTTGGTGTTACCCCAAGATATTTTATGTTATTGGTGACTATTTTAAAGGTTGATTCTCTGTTTTCTTTTTCATCCCTTTGATCATTTTATATAGGAGGTCTACAGATTTTTTTGAGTTAATTGTGTATCCTTCCACGTTATTGAAGGTGTCTATCAGCTGAAGAGTTTATCAGCTGGTAGAGTTTTTGAAGACACTTATACATTCTATTGTATCATCTGCAAATAGTAAAAGTTTGATTTCTTCCTTTCCAAATTGTATCACCTTGATCTCCTTTAGTTGTCTTATTGTTCTAGTTAAAACTTCAATACTTGTTCAACCATATTTATTTTGGCTTTATTTGTAATACCTAGAAACTGGTAAAAATCTAGAGGCCTTCCCCAGAATATTTAATTAAGACAGCTCCCTAGGTCCAAATGAAGAGCAGAAGGAGGGGGAACGTGAGCAAGGAAGTCAGGATCATGAGGGGTGCGTCCACCCACTGAGACAGTGGGACTGATCTAATGGGAGCTCACCAAGGCCAGCTAGACTGAGAGTGATGGAGTATGTGATCAAAATGGACACTCTGAACATGGCTGGCAATGAAGGCTGACTGAGAAGCCAAGGACAATGGCACTGGGATTTTATTCTACTGCATGGACTGACTTTGTGGGAGCCTGGTTTGTTTGGATACTCACCTTTATAGACCTGTATGGAGTGGGGAGGACCTTGGACTTCCCACGGGGCAGGGAACCCTGACTGCTCTTAAGACTAGAGAGGGAGGAGGAGGTGGGAAGGAGGAGGGAAAAAGGAGGAGGAGAAGAGGTGGAAATTTTTAATAAATAAATAAATTAATAAAAAAAAGAAAATGTAGAACATTCCACAATGGGTATTTCTCAGTTGTTTAAAAAATAATGGTGTCATGAAATTTGCAGGTAAATGGATGGAACTAGAAAAAAATCATTGTAAGTGAGAAAACCTTAACTCAGGAAGATAAATGTGATATGCATTCATTTATATTAACTGTTAAGTAAATATAAACCAAGCTACAATCTTTATTCTCAAAGAGATTAGATAAATAGAAGGTATCCAGAACAGATGCATAGATCTTCTTGGAAGAGAGAAACAAAATTTATTCTGTGGGTAGACTGGGAGAGGATGTGGATAGAAGTGTGGGGATAAGATGGGTAAAGAGAAAGTTAGCTGAGATGTAGGGGTTTGGGGAAATATTGAGGAAACCTAGATCAGTTGAAACTTCTTTGAATGTTTGAAGGTGATCCTACTGATCCTCTTAGTAAAGAAGAAAATGGAGTTTGAACAGGTCATCTCTTGGTGCAAGACACTAAGAGAGGCTTCTAGTGGTGGGACTAGGTCATATCAAATAGAGTTGGTGGTAAAAGGTGGGCCATGGAAATCTCCAAAACACCCCAGCTATTGTTAAGACAAAAGGTTGTTCTCTGCAATCTGATAGCAGGGCCCTACAGACAAGGAAACTTCCACACAACTCATTGAACATAGAGAAGCTGAGCTGGTGCCTACATGGAGACTTCACTCCTATAGTCTAGTCTCCTTGGTCCTGGAAGATACTCTACAGACTAAAGAAAAAGAAACATGGACACCCAATTCAGCCATAAAACCTTTGACCTAAACTTTCTCCTACCTGCAAATTATGCTTGGACAATGGTCACACAAAACTTGTGGAAGTAGCCAACTGATGCTCAATTTTACTTAAGGCCCACTCCATAAGAAGGGACCCATACCTGACACTATTTGGGTACCAAGAGTCTGAAAATAGACAGTCCAGAGAACTAACATAAAACCTAATATTCTGATCTTAAGGCAATAATTAAAAACAACAACAACAAAAAGGGTCAATAAAATCACATCTAATGGCATTCAGCTATACTCCTAGTGCCTTTTCTTTTTCTAGTCACAGCCAGAGAGGCTTCCTCTGGCAGCAGATGGGAACAGAGTCAGAGACCCATAATCTGACATTACACAGAGAAATGGAAATTATATATAGAAAGTTTCCATCAAATTCCACCCTTCAGACCTTAGGGAATCACATTAAAGAGGAATTAGAAAGAACATAAGAGTCAGATGAGATAGAGAAAACCCTGACTGAACAAGGCTCTCTGAATCAACTAAGTGAGGCACATATAAGTTTATAGAGATTGAAGCAGCAAACACAGGATTGACATAGGTCTACACAAGTTCCTCTACATATGCATTATAGCTATTGCCATAGTCTCATGGGGCTCCCCACTGTGAGAGAACTAGTGGGTCTCTGACTCTTGTGTCTGCTCTAAAATTATTTTCATCATATTGAGTTGTCATGTTCAATTTGATATGATAGCTTTTGCTTCATTTTATTATATTTTATTTTTTTTATATTTGGTTGCTACCTCTTAGAAGTCTGTTATTCTTTAGTGAGAGACAGAAAGGGATTAGATCTGGAAGGGAGGGAAGGTGGGGAAAAATTGGAAGAAGTGAGGGAAGAAAAACTATAATCAGGATTATTGTGTGTTAAAGAAATATATGTTCAATAAAAGGAAAATAACAAAAAAGAAAACATTAAAAATAAGTAAATCAAAAAATGAATAAAAGAAAATAAAAAATTACTGTTTTATGGTGACTCTTAATGGATAATAAATACCTTATTATATGATGTTTTTCTTATTAGTTTTATAGTTTATTGAAACACATAGATATATAAAACATATTTATAGGGTATACATGTTTTTAAAAAAACTGGAGAGATGGTCAAAAAGTCAAGAAAATTGCTTCTCTTTGTACATAAAGGGCAGCTCAAAACCATTCTTACCTTTAGATCTTAGGGATAAGACACCCTCTTCTGGCCTTCATGGGTTCCAGTAATCATGGGGACATACTCACAGAAAGACACACACATATATAAATAATAAAAACAAAATAAAAGCAATAGAAGTCATTGAAATGTCACTTGATAGTAGTATAGAGGCCTCCTGAGTCTTAAGTAAACTCAAAATCATATAGGATTTGTTGGTGATAGAAATTAAATGTATACAATTTAAGATTTTGTCAAAGTGTGAACAATACAAAAAAAATGTTGGCAGAGTTTCACCCTTAGTCAAAGAACTACAGGCAATTAATGACTGTTAAAAAAGGGGAAATAGCCCAAGATTGGTTATAACGTATCATTTGTATAGCTGGAATGAGTCATTCCTAAGAACATACACACACAGGTAATATTAAATTGACTAATCAAGTTTTAGATAGATGATAGTTAGATAGAGATAAATAGATATATAGATTTATAAGAGGCAAAGTATTTAAGGCAGTACAGGAGGGCTTAGAGAGAAGAGAAAGAAAAGACCAGATAAATGATATAAATACAATATATATCTGAATTTTTTAAAAATTAAAATACAGTTAGTTATATGTTGACAGAGGCTGTTTATTCCCTAGCCACCCAGACCCAAAATAATCACAAGGAAACTGTGTTAATTGCAATAATGCTTGACCAATAGCTTAGGCATCTTTCTAGCTAGCTCTTATATTTTAAATTAATGCTTTTTTATCATTTTGTATTTTACCATGAAACTTGTGGCTTACTGGCAAGGTTACAGGGTGGGCATCTTTCTTCTGTGGCAGCTACATGGCTTTTTTTTTTACACTGCTTTATTTAGTTTTCTCCACCTAGTTCTATTCTGCCCTGCCACAGGCCAAAATAGCATCTTTATTCATTATCAAATAAAAGCAACATATATGTCGACGGACTTCCCACACCAAAGTTATATACCTACACACTCACATGCATGCATACACATGAATATTCAAATATTAAAAAAGAAAAAATTCTGTCATTTTAGAAAATGTGGTTAGACCTGGAAATCATACTAACCACACTACACAAGGCACATAAACATAAGTATCACACTGTTTATCTAATATTCAGAATTTAATATATGTCTATCTCAATGACATTTAAAGCAGGATGAATTGTGACTTCCAGAGACCATGGAGGTAATAAGCAGGTGGTGAAAGTTTGATCAGTGTGTAGTAGGAGATAGCAGTGTAAACTTCTTAGATGATACAATATAATAGGTGAAACTTAGAAAGAAAAAACTTAGAAAGCCTTCACCAACAGAAATGATAAGTGTTGAAGAAGACAGTATGTTTACATGACTTAAATATTAGCAGTATACACATATCTTAAAACTAAAGACAGTTAAGTAATATAAACAATTTTGTTTCTAAATGTAAGTTAAAAGTAAGTAAAATTAACTCAATCAAAAACTGCAGAGTTTTCTTTCTTTGTACTCTGACTGTATATGGACCTTCAAATCCTTATTAGGGGAAAAATGGAAAATAAACTCATCCCTCAGATCCACTATTTTACTCATAAACTTAATGTGAAGCGTTCAATGTGCTCACACAATGATGTTTCAGACAGATTGAAACTGTTTTAAATACTGGTATTTTTAAATTATAAGCAAGTTGTAATGCAAATTTAATGTGCAAGTTGCAGAATATAAAGGTCAGAAAAGACCTTAGAGGCCATCAACTTCCCTCTCCAATGTTTGTATAAACCCTTCTGGAATGTCCTTGACAGATGGTTTTGAATTCTTTGGCTAAAAATGTCAAATGATCACTAGCTTGGTATTTACAAGCAGTCCATTCTGCTTTTGGACAGTGGGAAGCATCATTACATTCTTTCCTACCAAACTTCTTTCCAATACCTTACTCTTCTTGTTCCAACCATTTATTAAATGTCCAATATATGTGATATAAAAAGTATATTCAATAGAATAGACATCTATGATAATGTAATGATTCAAATATGTGATTATAGATTGAAATATTTAAAAATATGTAAAAAATGAGAAAAGAGGCATGATTGTAGATATGTTATAAAATCTGATGTTCTGCTCAGTTCACAGAAAACAAGCTTTCACATAACTGTCAGCTATGAAATCAGTGTGGCATATCTACACATCAGAGTACTTACTACTCAGTGGTAAAAATACAATGACATCTTGAATTTTTAATGAAAATGGATGGGAATAGAAAACACTATCCTGAGTGAGATAATCCAGACCCAAAAATATGAATATGGTATGTACTCATTCATTAGCGGATTCTAGCCATAAACAAAGAACAGTGAGCCTATAGTTCGTGATCCTAGAGAAGCTAAGTAATAAGGTGAACTCAAAGAAAAACATAAATAGATTCTCCTGGAAATTGGAAGTAGACAAGATCACCAGGCAAAAGTTGGGAGCATGGGGGTAAGGAGTAGGGTGGGGGGAAAGCTAGAGGGGGAAAGAGAGAACGGGAGGGTTGGGGAGAGCTTGGGAGAGTGGGATGGTTGAGAAGGAGGAAAGACGGATATGGAAACAGGGAAGGAAATATCTTAATTGAGGGAGTCATTTGGGGGTTGGCAAGAGGCTTGACTCTGGAGGGGTTCCCAGAAGTCCATGGGGATGACCCGATCTAGGACCCTGGGCAGTGGAGAAGAGGGTGCCTGAACTGGCCTTGACCCAGACTGATGACTATCTTGAATATCATCATAGAATCTTCTTCTGGCGACGGATGGAGATAGAGACAGAGATCCACATTGGAGCACTGGACTGAGCTCCCAAGGTCCAGTTGAAAAACTAAAAGAGGGAGAATATGAGCAAGGAAATCAGGATGGCGAGGTGTTGGTCCACCCACTGAGACAGTGTGACTGAACTAATGGGAGCTAACCAAGGCCAGGTGGACTGGGACTGAACGACTATGGGATCAAACTGGACCCTCTGAATGTGGCTGACAATTGGGGAAGACTGAGAATCCAATGATAATGGCACTGGGATTTGTCTCTACTGCATGTACTGGCTTTTTGGGATCCTAGTCTATTCGGATGCACACCTTCCTAAACCTGGATGGAGAGGTAAGGGCCATGGACTTCCCACAGGGCAGGATACCCTGTCCTGTCTTAGGCTTGGAGGGGGAGGGGAGGAGGGTGTGGGGGGAGTGAGAGGGAAGTAGGAGGAGGGGAGGAAGTTGAAAATTTTGATTGGTGTTATTTATAAAGTAATAAAAATGAAGTAAAATGAGAACATTAAAAAAAGAATAATGTCAATAATGGGACAAGGACCAGAAATAAGTGATGCCCAGAGGAAAGTAGGAAAAAGACCTGAGGATTCTGCTTGAGGAAAATGGAAGGCACAGGTTGTGAGAAGATAGTTAATGGCCTTCAAAATGATGAAAGAGGAAAAAAATGTAACAGAAAAGAATTACACAAAAAGGAAATTGTAAAGGGAAAAGCTGGAAGGTGGAAAGTGTCTGGGACACTTACATGCTAGACCTTCTCCTGGGCATGCTGTCTTTATTCTCCCAGGTGACACACAGTCTGTTGGCAAACTCCTACATTGTAATTTGAGAGCCCTTACCATTTCAAACCTAACAGCAGAAAGATCTACAGTTCCATCAATTCCTCACACTATGCCATTTGTATTTCTCAGTTGTGTTCAAAGCAGGTTATATTAAGGTTTTCTAAGATGCATTACCTGAAATACATAAGGAAGATGGTAGAGGCAGGTATTGTAGACCCTCTCCTCCCCCACAGACCCTGCCATCAAGAAAATAGAATCCCTCAAAAAATTAAGAGGAGAGCAGTAGGTTCCTCCCTCCAAAAAAAAATTTTTTTAAAAAGTGCTAGGATTAGTACTCTAAAACTGACAACCCATGACTGCTAAACACGAGCAGCTAAACGGAATTCTTTGAAATGACATGTATCAAAACTATAGTGAAGGCACATTGACTTGTAAAACTCACTAATAAAGGCAAGTGTATACAGAAATATGTGATACTGTAATTATGCAGTCATTGCATAGCAATCGCTTTTTCTTTTAGCATACAAGATGAAAGGTAAACATGTAAAAATAATAGTGAATACATTATATTGAAGAAATGATTTGTTCTATTATAAAACTAGGTATACAGGGAAGTAGAAGAGTTTAGTATAATATTGAAATTCAATTGTTAATGCAAATACATTTCTATAATAAGCCCAGTTTCATGAGTAAATTCTACCAAACCATGTTATTATTATACTCATTCTTCCAAACAATTGAAAATCAATTGTTTTCAAAAATCATTTTATGAAGCAAGAACTGTTTTTAGATGAATAACAAGCAAAAGAACATTTATTTTTAACTATAGGCTATTTTAGGGGGAGATACATCCTGTTTGCATGATTTATAGTAGTTAGTACCATTTATCTTTCCATTAAGCCAATAAAATTGCTATCAAAATATGACTGGCATTTTTGTGCTTGTAGAAATACAAAAAATTAAACAAAAAGGAAAGATTTTGATTTAATGATGTATCTTTGAGAAAACTAAAGACATTTTCTAATTTAAAATTATAATACATAAAGTAATTATACAGTATACTGCATGTATAAATATAGACAAATATATCAAAATTGAAAGCTTGAATTTATATGTGGGCAATTGAGCTTAAAACATGGATACCAAGGGAGCTCTCCTGAATCCCGTCCCAGTCTTTATCCAGGTACACCTTCCTCCCTTCCCCCCCTCCCCTCTGGGGCCACAAGATCTCCCCAGAGCTGCTCCCTTGCATGCTGGGCCTGGACTGTGGGCTCAGTCCGGCAAGGGCAGCTCCGGTGCTTTGAGAGCCTGCCTGAGGAAAGGCAAGCCCTGTCTCAGCTCAATCACATTCCTGGCCAGCAAGAGAGAGTGAACATCTAGCAGACTTCCATTGGAGGAGGGGTGAGCTTTCTCCTGGCCAGAGGGCTTCCTCTAGGAGGAATTCAGCCTTTCCCCGCCCCCCTCGACAATCTGGTCTCCAGGCAGAGGCGACTCCTCCCTGCAGAGCTCTCCCGAATCCCATCCCAGCCTTTATCCAGGTACACCTTCCTCTCTTCCCCCCTTCCCTCTGGGGCCACAAGATCTCCCCAGAGCAACTCCCTTGCTCGCTGGGCCTGGGTTGTGAGTACAACCCGGTAGTAGGGAGTGCCTGTGTTTCAATAGACTGCCTGAGGAAAGGTACGCCTTCTGTCAGTGAATTCCCTGCCCAACAAGGGAACCTGACCTGGTACTAGAAGATCCAGTAGAGAGCATTTGAAGGAAGAGATGGGCAGACGCCAAGGCAAGAACTCCTCCAACAATCTAAAAAACAACATGAAAACACCAGAACCCAATGACCCTACAATAGAAGGACTTGAACCTCTTAATTCAGAAGAAGCGGGAAAAAAATGCCATTATGAAAGCAATAGAGTCCCTTAAAGAGGATATGAATAACTCCCTTAAAGAACTGGATGAGAAGTATAACAAAAAGATTGAAGACATGAGTAAAGAAATGGATGAAAAATATAAAAAAAACATCGAAGAAATGAGTAAATCCATGAATGATATATTGGGAAACCAAGAAAAAACAATTAAACAGGTAATGGAAACAGTTCAAGAATTGAAAACTGAAATGGAGGCAATGAAGAAAACACAAAACGAGGGCCGGCTGGATATGGAAAATCTAGGTAAACGAACAGAGACTACAGAATCAAGCATAACCAATAGGATACAAGAGATGGAAGAACGAATCTCAGAGTCTGAAGATACCATAGAGAAAATAAATGCTCTGATCAAAGAAAACAGCAAATCCAATAAATTCTCATCACAAAACATTCAAGAAATCTGGGACACAATAAAAAAACCAAATCTAAGAATAATAGGGATTGAAGAAGGAGAAGAACTGCAGATCAAAGGACCAGAAAATATATTCAACAAAATTATAGAAGAAAACTTTCCCAATCTAAAGAATGATATTCCTATGAAGGTTCAAGAAGCATACAGAACACCGAAAAGGCTTGATCAAAAAAAAAAAAACATCCCCTCGCCATATAATAATCAAAACACAAAACATACAGATTAAAGAAAGAATATTAAGAGCTGCAAAGGAAAAAGGGCAAGTAACTTATAAAGGTAAACCTATCAGACTCACACTGGACTTCTCTATGGAAACCATGAAAGCTAGAAGGTCCTGGATAGAGGTACTGCAGAAACTAAGAGACCATGGATGCAAGCCCAGACTAATATACCCAGCCAAGCTATCATTCACTATCAATGGAGAAAACAAAATATTCCAGGATAAGAACAAATTTAAACAATTCGCAGCCACAAACCCAACCTTACAGAAAGTAATAGAAGGAAAATTGCAACCAAAGGAGTCCAACATTGCCAGCAATGCTTACAATAACTCAGACATCTAGCGACCCTTCATGAGCTTAACTCAAAGAAGGGACATATACAAACTCTATTAATCAAACAAACAAAAAATAATAATAACCGGAGTCAACAACCACTGGTCATTAATATCACTTAATATTAATGGACTCAATTCACCTATAAAAAGGCACAGACTAAGAGACTGGATACGAAAACAGGATCCAACATTCTGCTGTTTACAAGAAACACACCTCAACCACAAAGACAGACACCTATTCAGAGTAAAGGGTTGGGAAAAGGTTTTTCAAGCAAACGGACCTAAGAAACAAGCAGGCGTGGCCATTCTAATCTCCAACAAAATTGACTTCAAACTAAAATCAATCAGAAGAGATGGAGATGGACATTTTATACTCATAACAGGAACAATTCATCAGGAGGAAGTCTCAATCCTGAATATCTACGCCCCTAATATAAAGCCTCCTACTTATGTAAAAGAAACATTTCTAGAACTCAAGGCAGTCATCAAACCACACACACTAATAGTAGGAGACTTCAACACTCCTCTCTCACCAATGGACAGGTCAATCAGACAGAAACCTAACAGAGAATTAAGAGAATTATTGGAGGTATTGAATCAAATGGACTTAACAGACATCTATAGAACATTCCACCCAAATAGGAAAGAATATACCTTCTTCTCTGCAGCTCATGGAACCTTCTCGAAAATTGACCACATACTGGGTAACAAAGCAAACTTCCAAGATACAAAAAAATATTAGTAACCACCTGTATCTTGTCAGACCACCATGGATTAAAGTTAGAATTCAAGAACAGTGCTACCCCCAGGAAGCCAACAAATACATGGAAGTTGAACAGTCAACTGCTGAATCACCCCTGGGTCAAGGAAGAAATAAAGAAAGAAATTAAAGTCTTCCTTGAATTTAATGAAAATAAAGACACAACATACTCAAACTTATGGGACACTATGAAAGCAGTGCTAAGAGGAAAGTTCATAGCACTAAGTGCCCAATTAAAGAAAACGGAGAAAGCACACATTGGAGACTTAACAGCACACTTGAAAGATCTAGAAAAAAAAGAAGCTGATTCACCCAGGAGGAGTAGAAGACTGGAAATAATCAAACTGAGGGCTGAAATCAACAAAATAGAAATACAGAAAACAATCCAAAGAATCAATGAATCAAAAAGCTGGTTCTTGGAGAAAATCAACAAGATCGACAAACCCCTATCCAAATTAATCAAACGGCAGAGAGAGAACATGCAAATTAATAAGATCAGAAATGAAAAGGGGGACATAACCACAGACACAGAGGAAATTCAGAGAATCATTAGATCTTACTACGAAAATTTATATGCCACAAAGTTGGATAATGTAAAAGAAATGGACATTTTTTTAGATAAGTACCATATACCAAAGTTGAACCAAGAACAGGCGAACAATCTAAATAGACCTGTCAGTCATGAAGAATTAGAAGCTGTTATTAAAAATCTCCCTACCAAAAAAAGCCCAGGAACAGATGGTTTCAATGTAGAATTCTACCGGAACTTCCAGGAAGAGCTAATACCTATACTCCTTAATGTATTTCACAATATAGAAACAGAAGAATCACTGCCAAACTCTTTTTATGAAGCTACAGTTACCCTGATACCAAAACCACACAAAGACACAACCAGGAAAGAGAATTACAGACCAATATCACTCATGAACATTGACGCAAAAATACTCAATAAAATACTGGCAAACCGAATCCAAGAATACATTAGAAAAATTATCCATTATGATCAAGTGGGCTTCATCCCAGAGATGCAAGGCTGGTTCAACATACGCAAATCTATCAATGTAATCCATCATATAAATAAACTGAAAGAAAAAAACCATATGATCATTTCATTGGATGCTGAAAAAGCATTTGACAAAATTCAACACCCATTTATGATAAAGGTGTTGGAGAGACTGGGGATACAAGGATCATACCTAAATATAATAAAAGCAATATACAGCAAACCGTCAGCTAACATCAAATTGAATGGAGAGAAACTCAAAGCCTTTCCACTAAAATCAGGAACACGACAAGGCTGTCCACTCTCACCATTCCTCTTCAATATAGTGCTTGAAGTTCTAGCAATAGCAATAAGACAACATAAGGGGATCAAGGGGATTCAAATTGGAAAAGATGAAGTTAAACTTTCGTTATTTGCAGACGATATGATAGTGTACATCAGCGACCCCAAAAACTCTACCAAAGAACTCCTACAGTTGATAAACACCTTTAGTAATGTGGCAGGATACAAGATCAACTCCAAAAAATCAGTAGCCCTCCTATACACAAAGGATAAAGAAGCAGAGAGGGAAATCAGAGAAACATCACCTTTCATGATAGCCACAAATAGCATAAAATATCTTGGGGTAACTCTAACCAAGGAAGTGAAAGACCTATTTGACAAGAACTTTAAGTCTTTGAAGAAGGACATTGAGGAGGATACCAGAAAATGGAAAGAACTTCCCTGCTCTTGGATAGGGAGAATCAACATAGTAAAAATGGCAATTCTACCAAAAGCAATCTATAGATTCAATGCAATCCCCATAAAAATCCCATCAAACTTCTTTACAGACCTTGAGAGAACAATAATCAAGTTTATATGGCAAAACAAAAAACCCAGGATAGCCAAAACAATCTTATACAATAAAGGAACCTCTGGAGGCATTACCATCCCTGACTTCAAACTGTATTACAGAGCAACAGTATTGAAAACAGCTTGGTATTGGCATAACAACAGAGAAGTCGACCGATGGAATCGAATAGAAGACCCGGGTATTAACCCACAAACTTATGAGCACCTGATTTTTGACAAGGGAGCTAAAGCTATACAATGGAAGAAAGATAGCATCTTTAACAAATGGTGCTGGCATAACTGGATGTCAACCTGTAGAAGAATGAAAATAGATCCATATCTATCACCATGCACAAAACTCAGGTCCAAATGGATAAAAGACATCAACATTAATCCGACCACTTTGAACCTGATAGAAGAGAAAGTGGGAAGTAGTCTACAAGATATAGGCACAGGAGACCACTTCCTAAGCAGAACACCAGGAGCGCAGACAATAAGAGAAACAATAAATAAATGGCACCTACTGAAACTGAGAAGCTTCTGTAAAGCAAAGGACACTGTCAGTAAGACAAAAAGGCTACCTTCTGACTGGGAAAAGATCTTCACAAATCCCTCATCAGACAAAGGTCTGATCTCCAAAATATACAAAGAACTCAAGAAACTAGACACTAAAACTCTAATTAACCCAATTAAAAAATGGGGTACTGAACTGAACAGAGAATTCACAACAGATGAACTTCGAAGGGCCAAAAAGCACTTAAGGTCATGCTCAACCTCCTTAGCGATCAGGGAAATGCAAATCAAAACAACTTTGAGATATCATCTTACACCTGTCAGAATAGCCAAACTCAAAAACACCAATGATAGCCTATGCTGGAGAGGATGTGGAATGAGGGGAACACTCATCCATTGTTAGTGGGAATGCAAACTTGTACAGCCACTGTGGAAATCAGTGTGGCGGTTTCTCAGGAAACTGGGAGTCAACCTCCCTCAGGACCCAGCAATTCCACTCTTGGGAATATACCCTAGAGATTCCCTAACATACTACAAAAGCATTTGTTCTACTATGTTCATAGCAGCACTATTTGTAATAGCCAGAACCTGGAAACAGCCTAGGTGCCCCTCAATAGAAGAATGGTTAAAAAAGGTGTGGAACATATACACATTAGAGTTTTACTCAGCGGTAAAAAACAATGACATCTTGAATTTTGCATGCAAATGGATGGAAATAGAAAACGCTTTACTGAGTGAGGTAAGCCAGACCCAAAAAGAGGAACATGGTATGTATTCACTCATAAGTGGATTCTAACCATAACTTAAGGTCTTTGAGCCTATTATTCGTGATCCTAGAGAAGCTAAATAAGAAGATGAACCTGATGAAGATTATTTAGCTATTCGCCAGGAGGTAGGAAATAGACAAGAGTCCCAGGTAACCTCGGGTGCATGGGGAGGGGGTGGGAGGGTTGAGGGAAGGGGAGAGGGTGAGAGAGAAGGGAGTAGGAGAGGATTGGGGAAAGATCGGGGGACTGGGATGGGGAGGAGGGAGGAAGGATGGATATGGGATCAGGCAAGTATATACCTCAACTAAGGGAATCATTTTAGGGTTTACAAGAGACTTGATTATAAAGGGGATCCCCGGTCCAAGGAGAGATCCCCAGATGGTTCTCTGGACAGAGGAGAGGGTGCCTGAACCGGCCTTGGCCCACAACCATACTGATGAATATTTTGCATGTCACCATAGAACCCTCATCTGGAGATGGATGGAGATGGAGGCGGAGAACCATGTTGGAACACTGGACCTAGCTCCCTAGGTCCAAATAAGAGGCAGAAGGAAAGAGAACGTGAGCAAAGAAGGCAAGGGCAGAGGAAACCTTCATCCGACGTTGGATGGCGATACAGATGGAGACCCATATTGGAACACCGAACTGAGCACTCCACGGTCCAAATGAGGAACAGAAAGATGAAGAAAATAAAAAAAAGTAATCAGGACTGCGAGGGATACGAGCACCCACTGATACAAGGGAACTGATATAATGAGAGTTCACCAAGGCCTGTTGGACTGGGACTGAACGAGGTCGTGATCCAACCAGATTCTCTGAATGTGGCTGGCCCGGAGCCTTTTTGAAAAGCCATAAACAATGACACTGGGACTTGCTTCCTCTGCATATTCTGGATTTTGGCGCTCCAGTCTGTTTGGACTCTCACCTTTCCTGGACCTGGAGGGAGGGGGGAGGAACTTCAACTTCCCACAGGGCAGGAAACCCTGACTGCTCTAGGGGATGGAGAGGGAGGAGGAGAGGGAGTGGGGGGAGTGGGAGGGTGTTGGGAGGAGGGGCTGAAATGGAAACTTTTATAATTTAATAAAAAAAAGGAAGAAAAACACAAAAAAAAACAAAACAAAACAAACAAACAAAAAAAAAACATGGATACCAAGACTACCCATGGGGAAGTGGCAGTCTACAACAGGTGTTATTGAGAAAAATAGGCATTCACTGGTAAAAGAATGAAATTTGGCCTTTATCTCACATATGTTTAGGTAATAAATATTAATGTATATATGTATCTACAGACAGACAAAACAGAAAGGGATGTACTGAAACTGGGTACAACTAATAGGAACTGATTAGTCAAAACTCAGTTGTCTGCAACTTGGAGAAGCTGAGGACCCAGGAGATGCCTGGTCTGGGAAGCAGATGCCTGAGCAATCCCAGTCTAGTGTGGAAGGCAGGAAAATTCCTGCAGTTCTGCTTTTTTAGTCCACATTAAAAGGACAAATAATCAGCAGTTTGATGTAAGATAATGAGAATGAGGACAGTATGACAACAGGATAGATGTTGTCAAACTGTAGGTGGGGGAAGGTGAGCCAGATGTGCAAGCAGCCTGTTTTTTTGTAACTAGGTCCCTTTTTAGAAGACACTGCCTGGGCTGGTGGTGGCTCTTTTTCTCAACTAATCCTCTCTAGAAATGCCCATAAGAAATCCTTCCAGATGCCCATGTCCTGACTCATTGCAGATCTAGTGAAGTTGATAATAAACATTAATTATCAAAGATAATCTCCTGAGAAATAAAACGAAAACTTCCCAGGACCCTGAAAATTAATTTTGTGTATATATTTAAAGGAAATAAAAATTCCAAACAGATATGTGCACTCCCGTGTTTGGTGCAGAATCATTCAGGTCTGACAGAATGAGCAATCAACTAATGTCCATTGATGCACAAACAAAGAAAATGGGAAAAATTAGTAATGAGATAATTTTTTCTTTAAAACAGGAGAAATTAAATAATTTACAGTAAGTGCTATAAGCAAGATAAAATAAAATTAGTCTCATAAAATAAATTTGCCATGGCTTTCCTTACTGGAAGCTTTTAAAGTAGTCAGATTCACAAAAATTCCAGAAGCGGAATGGTCACCGTCGAGGGCTAAGATTGGAAGATGAAATGCTTTTGTACAGAGGATCCAGAGTTCCAACTCTACAAAATGAAGAGCAGACAGTGGCTGTGCAGAGGCACCCATTCATTTCCTAGAATGCAGTCTTCAATACTTAAGCTCCATGGAAGCATAGCATCTTCCCAGATTGTGATTTAAAAGTGCAACAATTTTCAGGAGTTAACGAGAAGTGTTCCCTGACTGGATTACATGATTGTGTAATTAACACTGAATTCTACTTTTAGTGACCAGAGCTAAAATTTATTTCCTAGTGAAAGTATTTATAATGTGTTCATCATATTTTAAAAGTGAGTAGCTTAAATTAAGAGTGCATTAGTTTTGATAAAATATATCTAATATCTGAGAACCTCAGAAAAATACCCTGGGTTGAATTCATTCCATCTTTTTAATCTTTTAGTGCAATTTTTGAATTATGTTTACATGTAAATTTATATTTCTAATATTTGCCAGTCCTATTTCATTCCCATTACTTTGCCATGTTATTTATATGACTGCATGCAAAATGCTCCGTTAATCCCATGATATGTAGACTCAAATGAGTACTCAACTTGTTGCTTTAATTTATCCTCCAAAGTATACCATAGTAGTGAAAAAATAAGGAATTTTTTTCTTGTTTAAGAAAACAAAAGAATTTTCATTCACTATTTCTTGAAATAAAAGCTAAGTTTATCTCTTACATGTAATTAAATAGCTCTTAAGGGAAAGAGGTATGGAAGTTTAAATGAGTGTGGCCCTAATAAACACATATATTTGAATGCTTAGTTACCATCTCTGAAAGATTAGGAGGACTGCCTTTGTTGGAGTGGGTGTGGCCTCGTTAGAAGTGTGCCACTTAGGGTGGGCACTGAAGTTCCAAAATCCCATGCTAGGCCCAGTCTTTCTCTCTCTATTTTCTCTGTCTGTCTCTGTTTTTCTGTCTCTATCAGTCTCTGTTTGCCTCTATCTCTCTCTCTCTTTCTCTCTGTTTCTCCCTCCTTCTCTTTTCCTCTCTCTGCCTGCTGACTGTGAATTTTTAGGTAAAGTTCTCAGTGCCTGCTTCAGTGCCGTGACTGTCAGCTTCCTGCCATGATGATCACGAGTAAGTCTCTAAAACACTAAACAACAGCCCAACTAAATACTTTCTTTTATGATATTTTTCCTTTATCATGGTGTTTATTCACAGTAATATAACAATAACTAACACACCAGAGAAACACATTTTTTCATGTTTAGATTACATGATGTATTAAAGAAACTAAAATATACTATAAACACAGTTTGTTACTAATATGTGTCATATCAAGAATCTTTGTCTTATATATTATATATTTAATAACTAAAATGTGGAGAGCTTTGTATAAAATTCTGCCTTCTTAAATCATATTTATCTTATACAGTATTAAAATATACAATGATTAATTTGACAGTATACCACTTACCCATTTTATTTGAAGGTGTAGTAATGCATACCCAAGTTCAGTGGTTTGAAATAACAGTAATTTATTATTGGTCACATGCCTGGTTGGTTGATTGATTGAGACAGGGTTCATCAGGGCTATTCTGCTTCATGTATTTATAATGCTCCTTGGACTAGTGTACTTGCCTTAATGCATTCTTTTCATGGGATGAGTTGAGATACAGAAACAAACACTCTACAAACACAGTTCCAGCTGTTTTCTGTCTACCTGTCAATATTTCATTGGCCAAATAAATCATAGTGTCAACCCTATTGTCAAGAAGCAGGAAAAAAAAACTGTACCATTATTGTCACCCAAAACTGCTAATTGAATACATTTTTAAATATATAAAATAAATAGTTCAATAATATTATTACTGTAAGATATACTCTGAAGGGTACTTGTAATAATTATATTCTATTGAACAAGTCATTTTATAAGATTTAATGAATTTTGTTTACACAGAGTGTTATTGACAAGTACAGGTAAATTTCATATTTACTATACATATTGAGAGATAAAATGATGAAATATAGGAAGCAAAATTTTAAAGTAAGTACACATAGGTACACCCATTTTTTCCAAGAAAGGTGGAAGAGTAAAAGGAAAGAGAAGACCATAAAATAACTTTGATAGTTGGCTGCATGAGTATTGGATTTTCTTTTTACTTTTGCTATCAAATACAGTCATTTTGCTGTTAGTTGCATCTAATATTTTTTCTTAAGGCTTCTTTCCTTATTTTCTTCAAGGATATTCATTGTTTTTATTGTCACTATTTTCTCAGGTTTCTTTTGGTTGGTCTGTTCATTCTTTTATTTTAGTTGATATTTTTAACTTTTACAATGAAGTCAGTGTGTGATCAATTATAGAAAATCAAAACAGCTAGAGTAGCAAAATCCAGAATTTTGCAGCTCAAATATGCTCATCTTAACATTATTCATTTATTCTTAAATTTGTATCTTCTATATTCAGAATATGTGTGGTTAAAATAATTTGTGAAATTTAACACATTATTTCACTTGTTACAGTATATGTGTATATATGTGAGATAGATATTTAACCTGAAATCACTCCTTTCCTATACGACTTGTTCAAAGACTTTCAATAGCTCCTCTCTATAAGCCATTTCATGCAGACTTTCTTTCCCTATTGCTTTCCTAGACTGAAATAGGATAGGCTTTTTGTGCATGCATAGTTTGCAGACTTTCAAAGAGGCAGGGATTCATAAGAAAACAAAATCATCATACACAATTATATACAAACTAAATGCAAAGAATCTATGCAAAAATAACATGAAACCACTTCGACTGTTACTGGAGCTTTTGTTCCTCTCTTGAATCCACTTAAGGCAATGTCTTTACAAAGAGTCTTTTTCAAAGGTAAAATCACAGCTGATGATCCCAAATTCTGCCATAGCAGAGTACACTGAAGATGATAAACATTCCCTGCCTTTATTATTGCCTTTAGTTGGTCTAAGAAGACATTTAGTCTAGCTTTGGCTTCTCCCCTTCTGTGTAATATAGGTAGGCATCATGTCTGCTCTAAACTTTCAGGTTGAATTTGAGTGTACTCAAGTTTTGAAGCAGGGTGTAGACTTAAAAAAGAGGAGTTACGTTAAGAAGGCATGACATATTCCTTTACAGAAGATACAGACTTGGATCTTGGAGCTGCTAACATCTCCTCATGTGACACTGAAGCAGACTTCAGACTTCCCTTTAGGGCATGCTGAATTTGCTGTTATTCTGTCTTCCTTACTGGTTTAATTAGGTGTTATCATTTATTTGTACAAGGCTAATTCAACACTATTTTTAAACTGTATTCTAATTGTTTTTTTCATGTGAGTTTTACTTGACCGTGGAATTTTAAAGTAAAATCACGTAGCTCTAGTGAACACCTTTAAAAGTGACAAAAAGCACAGAATGAAAAGAAACTCCTGACACGTCTTTGTCAAGTCAACAAATTAGCCTCCTCACAGACATCAGCTCTCAAATTTTCAAGTAATTTATTTGGGATTTCAAATAACCTTGTTAGACTTTTTTCTGTTGTTTTGCTTTGTTTGAGTGTTAAGTTTTATATGTGTACATATATTCTGATATATTCATTAAATTTTTTCATTCTTATATTCCTATACACAATTTACTATTTTCCCTTAATTTTTAGAATTTATAAACAATCTTTTGAATGTTTGACATTCTAGGTCTGACAACACCACAGAGATTGCTAAATAATATTCATTCACATTTGGAGGGAAGTCGCTGTCCATGATGGTTCAATTCCCAAAGCTATTTCTCCTTCATTTATTATTTACTGATTTTACTTCCATGGCTGATGTTTATAATGACAGTCACGATGAAGCATGCCTTTCTTTTTCTTTATTGCAATACTTGACGTCAAACTTGGATCCTTATGAATTCTAGGCAAGTGCTGGAGGCCTGAGCTATGGCTGCTGCCCAAGAAGGTCTTTCTTTATCTACGTCCTCTGTAATGTCGCTTATTTGCTCTCAGTTTTCTTAAAAGACTGGGTCAGTTTCCTTGACTCATGAATCTGGTTTGGACTTTGACTTTTCTTTTTTTTTTTTTTCAGATGAATGAGAAATGAAAGAAATGACATTCTTTTACTTCCTCGGAAAGGCCGTCAGAGTAATTATAGTTTTTGCTTTGATCCTCTGAGAACCACGAGTCAATGTGCATAAACAAGGCCAAATGTAAGATCACAGGGACAGAAAGGCCATGCATCCCCTAGGTCCCTGTCCTTAGAAGACCTTCCATACAGAATCAGAAACAGTGAGGCTGGGGAAGATCAACAGGAAAGTTGTAATGCAAATAACTCCCTGTTAATCCATGCAAATGGTGCATCACACAGGAACAACTGAATGGGTGTGCATAGACAGAAACCGAGTGACCTTATAACAGCCCTGGGGGAAAAAGTAAAGAACAGAGAGAGATGCACCATCCGATGTAGAAGGCCGCAATCACACTCTCCACCATAGATGGCGCTGCACCACCAGGTGAGCTAGAAAGCTCACTGTGTTGGTATTTTTCCACTACTCCCAAGGTTTCACCTGGGACTGGGAGCAGTTGACCAATCCAGGAATGACACGTCCAGGGCAGGGTCTGTTTTCCTTTATAAGGGCTGGGTTTCCCTCATTCTGGGTCTCCGCCATGTAAGCTTATGCTCTCCCTCTCAAGAGACATAAAGCTTTACTGCAGAAGAATCCTAAGTGTCCCGCGTCGTTATTGCTGCTCGAAACCCCGGGACGCCGGGGGACCCTGACAACTGCTTGCACCGCCGGAGACCCCTTGGACACAAGGAGGATTCAGAACTGCAGGGTGTTTGCTCAGAGAGGTACGACTATTCTTGGACTTTTCGGTTTTGGGCTTGACTTGTCTCCACCTTGGAAAGATTTTGTAGAGGCCTTGGTACTTCTTAGCAGTTCTCTTATCACTTTGAAATTGCTTAGAAGATAAATCCTGCCAGGCTGTTGTTGCAGACGGACAAAATGTATTGGAGGAAGTCCAGGATAGCATATCAGAAACTGAGTGCAGTGAGAGGTTAGGCGCGCCTGTAAGAAAAAGAAGTAAGGAAAAAGAACCCCCCGGTGGAATGGGGGAGACTGAAAAGGAAATAAGAAAAAAGGACCCCCCCCGGTGGTTCTAAAAATGGGGGAGAAGATGCAAAAAAGCTTTATGTTATGTTGTTTGTAATGCAGCTGCGGCTGGAGGGCGGCTGGAGCGGAGCTTTGCTCTGTGGCTATGGTGGGAGACACGTTGTGCCGGCTTAGTCGGTGCCTGGCCTGGAGGGTATCACAGCAGTACCGAGAATGAGAGAGGTGCCACAAGCTGCCAGGCCAGAAGGCTTGCAATGTGCCTGAAACTGTGAGGGGCTCTGAGGCTGGAGTGGCTTCTGTTCCGCTTGGCTGAGCTGAGCTGTGCTGATCCTAGGTAACAAAGGCGGACCAATAGCCTGGGGCAATGGGCGGGGCGAACAATGCCGGCTACTAGCCCGAGAGATTTTCCATCTGAATAAGGAACTGAAGAGATAGCTTAGGGGTTAAGAATGCTGCCTGCTCTTCCAAGGGTCATGAGTTCAATTCCCCAGCGACCACATGGCAGCTTACAACTATTTGGTTTTAAATCTAATGTTTCAGGATCCACAGGGAGGTAGATGCAAAAAGCCCTTAGATTTTTAAGGTGATTGGGTCATTGGCTAAATCTGTGACTGTGGCAAAAAAGCCCAGAGTTTCCAAAATGCCTCTGGTAGACTTCTTGATGCAGCTGGAGAATTGCGCCCCTGCGATCCCAGATGCAATGACTGATTATTAAGCAATTGTTTAGTTATCTTCTAGGTAATTGGACTGGAAAACTTGATGAGAAAGTAACAAGGATGACCCTCTAAACGCTACCATAGATACATCTATTAGAGGTAGAATAAAGAACAGGTGGATATCTTATGACAGCTTGCCCAGTTGGGCTGTGAATGGAAAACTCCAGCCTTATGTGTGACCAATGTACCATATGAGAACTTTATAAAAGTGGCTAACTTGTCCCGAGAATTGTCTTTGTATCTTGCAGGAGAATTTTGATGATTTGCTGTCCTCCTTGAGATGGTCCATCATGACAATCAACTCCACGCGAGTGGACATAAGCCTGGTCAAAGGATTCCAGTCCTGGATTGTGTCCTTCATCTCCTACTTCAAAGAATGGGTGGGGGTTGGAATGTTTGGAACAGTCCTATGCTATGGAATAGTGTTTCTCCTCTGGATGGTCTGCTGACTCTAATCCCAAAGTCTTAGGGACAAAGTGGTTTTTGCACAGCGCTGGCTGCCCTGGAACAGGGAGCCTCTTCTGATATGTGGTTATCTATGTTAAAGCAGTAAGGTTTAAGCCAACCAGCTCCTGCACCCCTAGGACTGTGGTCCATTGCACAGGGTGGAGTGCTTGGCCTAGCTAGCCCTGAAGGTTGTCGAGCTGAAGAGCATCGCACAGAGAATGACCCTCTCTGAGAGATAAGTTGCTCTGCTTAAGGGTTTCCTGCCGTATATTCCCTTTCCCAGAAAATTGGCAGAGGGCAGGCCGGATAGGTTCCAGGTGTCATGAGCCTAGGGACAGATTCCGTGTAAGCCCATTTTAATGTTTTCATTTTGGGAAGTGCGACCTCTATCTTTACCTTCCTAGGGAGTTGCCTTTCTGCAAAGAAGTAAAATTAGGGGGAGATGTAGAAGGCCGCAATCACACTCTCCACCATAGATGGCGCTGCACCACCAGGTGAGCTAGAAAGCTCACTGTGTTGGTATTTTTCCACTACTCCCAAGGTTTCACCTGGGACTGGGAGCAGTTGACCAATCCAGGAATGACACGTCCAGGGCAGGGTCTGTTTTCCTTTATAAGGGCTGGGTTTCCCTCATTCTGGGTCTCCGCCATGTAAGCTTATGCTCTCCCTCTCAAGAGACATAAAGCTTTACTGCAGAAGGATCCTAAGTGTTCCGCGTCGTTATTGCTGGCGAGACGGTAGCGTGGGACAATCCAACCCAATTTTTCTTAATAAAATATGTAATATACAATAATACCCATTTGAATACTTAGAGATTCAAACAATACATAATATAATACTTCTATAGTAGGAGAGGCAAGGGATACAGCAGAAAGATAATGGAAATTTACAAAATAGGAGTAGTTTCTTCTGATAACAGCCTAAACTTGAGGGCCACTGGTGATAATAGTCCTAAAATGATGGAGAACACATTTTTTTTTCTGTTCAGGAACCATTTACACTTTCCAAACCCAAAAGGCCGTGTAACAAGATAACTCAGAGTTTTTAATTTAGGACTATCTTTAACTCTGGCAGGCGTGGCTACTATCTCAATGTCCCTTGGATGATATGAATGTGAAAATCCGTTACAACTGATAACAACATGCTGGAAATGATGTTTTTAAAAGGTCAAGAGAATAGTAAAAATGAAGCAGTTTTTAATATACAATGCTTCAGGAAGGAACACCATCATAGAGAAAATGCAAAAAGAGCTGATGCACTGATTTTATATGAGACAATTTCTCCGTCCTATTTCTTTAGGACACAGAGCCTTAGATCTAGTAAGTACTTTGCATCAGGGCTTCACATTGCCTGTTTTGTCTGATTATTGACTCAGTCACATAACAAGCTACCTATAACTCCTCAAATCTCAACATTCTGAGAGCAGCCCGAACACTTGCCCATGCTGGGGATAGCAGTGGTCACCCCTTCTGTTTCTATGTAACTGTGATGCACTTTAAGCATAACTCATATTGAAAACTGGACCATAGGAATGTATCTCTTACACCATTGTTCTGACAATGGGGTGTTATTTTCTAAACTATAATTGATTAATTGGCACCTTCATCATTTCATTCATTCACTCATTTAACTTAATCAGATACTGCCAATTTTGTTCTTGTCCCTACGTGTTCAAACAGTTACGCCATTTCTTTAAACCCAGCTATTAACTTATGCACTGAACTGACTTTTTATGAATTATATCCTACTAGCTCATTAAGGAAGAGAGAATAGGGGGTAAATTTTATGAAGTTTTTCATACTTAGTTTCACTGAAAAAAAGGCATGTATTTAAAACAATCTGTGTCATCTTGCCATCTTTGCTCTCATTTATGTGTGTATAGTTATTTTACTTTCATTAAATTATACTGAATTTTATTTAATTTTCCTCCCCTACCTCAATTCTCAGCATGAGTTCTCAGGTTTCAGAAACTACTCTAAGATATACCATTTAGATTCTTATTTCGGTGTTCTCACCACAGTGCTACTTCGTTACTTATTATTCATGATTTCTGTTCAAATGTATGATAGTAAATAATATATTGCTGGTGGTTGATATTATTTCAGGATTTTCAGACTATTTACGAAATGGTATATTTATAACTGCCCCAGAGTGTCAAAAAGTGGGCCTGCTGTAAAGGAAGCAAAGCAGACACCACTTATGGGAACAAGAGAAAGAAACTGGCAAGATAGAGTAAGAGTCCCAAAGCAACAGTTCTGAGAATGTCCTTCTAAAGACAGGGAAGAGAGTTCTTTGAGATTATGTGCACTTGTCTGACCTATATGTAATGACATGACTGAAAAGGAGAAAGGACCATGGAACACCTTGTGCTTGGGGCAGCTGCTCTGGTCAGCTCATCTTCTGTCATTGTTCACTCTACTTTATAAATTCAGTCTTTTAAAAAGTCCTAAGACTAGCACCTAGATGGTACCCTACTTCCTGGAAATAAAGAACTCTTGCCCTTTTTTCCCACTCATTTTTTTTTCAGTGTACAAAAGGTTTAGTCTACATCAGTTATTTGAGTGTATTTATGTACATTACTAGTTCAACAATAAAAATAATTCACAAATTTCATCTAGGTCAAAGAATATAACAGTTTTCATAAAAAATCATTTGAACATGGTGATACTACCATCACTGTTTTATGACTGGAATTGACTCTGGGAATTTAATAAGTTATTAAAAAACACACAGTAATTGCAGGAAATGTTGTATCGGAACTAAGAGAAGCTGGTAAGCTTTTACTTGAAATATAACAGATGAAAGATTGCAGGGCAAAAGTTGGGAGCATGGGGGTGGGGTTAGCGGTGGGGATGGGGAAAGGGGAGAGGGGAAGAGAGAAGGGAGAAAGGAAAGACTGGAGAGAGCTTGTGGGAGTGGGAGGGTGGAAATGGAGGAAGAACGAATATAGGAGCAGGGAAGAAGATATCTACATTAAGGGAGCCATTTTAGGGTTGGCAAGAGACTTGGCTCTAGAGGGGATCCCAGGTGTCCACGGGGATGTCCCCAGCTAGATCCTTGGGCAGCAGAGGAGAGGGTGCCTGAACTGGCCTTGCCCCACTATCACAACTGATGATTATCTCATCTGGCAATGGATGGAGATAGAGAAAGAGATTCTCATCAGAGCAACAGACTGAGCTCCCAAGGTCCAGTTGATGAGCAGAAGGAGGGAGAAGATGAGCAAGGAAGTCTGGACTGCGAGGGGTTGGTCCACCCACTGAGACAGTGTCCCTGTTCCAATGGGAGCTCACCAAATCCATCTCCACCGGGACTGGAAGAGTATGCAATCAAATCGGACTCTCTGATTGTGGCTGACAATGGGGGCTGACTGAGAAGCCATTGATAAAGGCACTGGGACTTGTTTCTACTGCACGTACTGGCTTTTTGGGACCCTAGTCTATTTGGATGCAAAGCTTACTAGGCCTGGATGTAGGGGGGGGGAGGGCCTTGGATTTCGCACAGGGCAGTATTCCCTGTCCTCTCTTAAGGAGGGAGGGGGAGGGAGGAGGGAAATGGGAGGAGGGGAGGAAGTGTAAATTTTTGAATTGGAAAATAAGAAAGAGAGAAAGAGAGAGAGAGAGAGAGAGAGAGAGAGAGAGAGAGAGAGAGAGAGAGAGCGCAACTAGATGTTTTTGTCCAGGATAAAATAAAAATATTTATAACTATTTGCTTATTTAATTCTTTCTATAATGGAAATGAAATTTAATTCCGAGAAAAGTGAAGATGGCTGCCTTGAGCAGTTTGCCTTTGTCCTGTGACGACATTGAATGTGTGATTCATTTTCCACATCCATAGACTTCATTAGCATCTTTGCACAATACTTCTTCAAGATGAGTGACACCACATATTTCCCATTATGCAACCATGCATAATTTTTTTGCTCTATGTAAATACCAGTAAAATAATTTAGTGGCTAAAATATCAGCATGTTATAGATATTTCCTTAGAATAGATCCACAGATATGAAATAAAATTTTTAACAGACTATCATTATTATAATACTTATTCTCCTCTCCCCTCCCACCTTCCCTCTTCCCTTCTACCCTCTCCCATGATGTCCATGCTCTTGATTTACTCAGGCTTCCTTGTCTCTTTCTCTGTCCTATGTAGATCCATATATATTTCTCTTAGGGTCCTCTTTGTTGTCTAGGTTGTCTGGGGTTGTAGGCTGTAGGTTAGTTTTTTTCATTGTTTTATGTCTATAGGTCACTTATGAGTGAGTACATATTATGTGAACACTGAAATTGTGAGCCTATTTCCACATTGACCAGAGGTCAGAGAGTTGGAACTTACCTCTAGTTTCTTTAAAGTTCTACCTGGCGGGGAGGGGGAGAAGGTCCCACCTATATTTAGATCAGAGAGTTCTTATATCTCAAGGTTATTGTCAATCCTGTATTTCAAGTATAGAGAAGTAAATGTTTTTCTACCTCAAACAAATTCTAAGGATCCAACTAAGGCTTAAGTTCCCTTATGGAGATGATTTGGATTCCACCCAGGGAGTAGTTTGCCAACAGAATGTTTAGGTCCAGGGTGTGAGTGTGACTTGCTTGGTTCCAGGAACAGAATGTTTAACTATGTATGTAGCTAGTGACATTCAATTGGTATATTCATTTTCAATTATGATGTTAATGCATTTGTTATTTTTGGTCTTGCTCCTACCTTTCGGGGTCAGGGGTACTTGACGCAACTGGAAATTAAAGTGGGCAAGTTTCAATACTCACTGAATTTCCAATGTTATTCTATATGTTTCTTTGTTTTATTATTTTCATTTGCATCTTCATACTCTTTACTATATTTCCAAATCCCCACACCTCTACCCTGGGAAGAGGTATTTTTGTTGAGGATTGTCCCTGACAATATTATATTTGTCTTTCTGGGTCTGGGTTACCTCACTCAAAATGTTTCTTTATAGATCCATTCATTAGCATACAAATTTCAAGATGTCCTTATTTTTTTACCACTATGTAGTATTCCATTGTGTAAATGTACCACATTTTCTTTATTCATTCCTTGGGTGTGAGGCATCTGGGTTGTTTCCAGGTTCTGGCTGGAAATAATGCTGCTATGAACCTAGTTGGTCACATGTCCTGTGGTATGAGTAGGTATTCTTTGGTATATACTCAACCGCAGTGTTGCTGGGTCTTTAGGTAGATTGTTACCCAATTTTCTAAGAAATCATCATACTGATTTCCAATGTGGCTGTAAAATTTTGCACTCCCACCAGCAGTGGAGGAGCATTTCCTTGGCATTGCATGCTATCCAGCATAAGCTGACATCAGTGTTTTTGATCTTGACTATTCTGACAGGTATAAGATGGAATCTCAGAATAGTTTTGATTTGCATTTCTCTGATAGCAAAGAATGTTGAGAGTTTCTGTAAGTGTCTTTCAGTCATTTGAGATTCGTCTGTTGAGAGTTCTCTGTTTAGCTATATACCCCATTTTTTTACTATATTATTTGTCTTTTTGATGCCAAGTTTCTTGAGTTCTTTGTATATTTTTGAAATTAGTTCTCTGTCCAATGTGGGGTTGGTGAAGATCTTTTTCCTTTCTGTAGGTTGCCATTTTGTCTTATTGATCATGACCTTTGTTTTATAGAAGCTTCTCAGTTTCAGGAGGTCCCATTTATTAAGTGTTTTTTTCAGTGTCTGTGCTAATGGGGTTATATTTGGGAAGTAATCTCCTATGCCAGTCTGTTCAAATATATTTTCCAACTTCTTTTCTATGAGGTCCAGTGTGGCTGGTTTTATGTTGAGGTCTTTGATCCATTTGAACTTTAGTTTTGTACATTGGGATAGATATGAATCTATTTTTATTCTTCTACATGTTGATATCCAGTTATGCCAGTACCATTTGTTGAATATGCTTTCTTTTTTCCATTTTATATTTTTAGTTTCTTTGTAGAAAATCTCATGTTTGAAAGTGTGTAGATTGATACCTGGGTTTTGATTTGATTCCGTTGGTCCTCCTGTCTGCTTTTATGCCAATACCTGGCTGTTTTCATTACTGTAGCTCTATAATAGAGCTTGATATCATGGATGGTAATGCCTCTATAAGTACCTTTTTTATATAGGATTGTTTTGGCTATCCTGGGTTTTCTGTTTTTCCATATGAAGTTGAGTATTGTTCTTTTGAGGTCTGTGAAAAATTTTGCTGGGAATTTGATGGACATTGCATTGAATCTATAGACTGCTTTTGGTAAAATTGCTATTTTGATAAAACTGCCATTTTAGCACAACTGCCACTCCCACGCTTAAGTTCCAACTTCTACATTCTAAAACTAACACTTATAGGTCCAGGAATTTCATTCTTTGAGTTCAGAAGAGTTCATTACTGTAGTGAAAGTTTTGAGAAATTGAGCATCTCTGGCCTATTTCCTCATTTAAAGCTACCTGAGCCAAGAGGACAAGTCCTCAACTCCTAAGACACCCACTTTTCTAATTAAAATTCTTAAGGAGCTTCATGAGAAGGAATTTTGAGTAAGTAGATCAATCATACTTGGAAGGAAGCCTCCTTCAGCCTCCAATATGCAAGGTCTCTGGCTTTAAAAAATTGCTTGTGATAATAATCTTTTAAGAATCTATAGATTCATGAATCATTATCCTCATGGTAATGTATTATAAAGAGCAGTGTGAAATGGATACAGTCGATAGAATTGGAAATCCATCTGTATGTGTTAATAACATATACACACAAAGAACTTTTTGACTCTAGGCCAGAAACTAGGAGTTCTTAGAAGTAAAAGAACCATCTAGAGTTCTGCTTCTATGTCCAGAATTCTCTCTACTTTTCCAGAATGTTCCTTTTAACTTATTTAACTTAGTAAAAAAGTTTAATTATCGAAATCATTTACTAGAAAATCTTCTATGAAGTAAAAAATTGGTTAGAAACCATTTGGATTTTAAAACCCATGATGTTTCAGTCAAGGCTTTTTCCCTCTTATTAAAACACCACTGAAAAATCTACTTCCCATCAATGTATATATTATTTATGAACTTAATTATCATGAATAATTCATAAAAGCAATGTATTCATTCACTTGTTTAGATTGTTTAATGTTAGCTTACTATTTTTTCATATATTCACCATGTTTTTATTTTTTCTTTTATTTTGATAGAATTTGTTTATATCACACATGATAATATCTAATTAATAGCACTCCTGCATCTTCTCATCTGAATGTTGGCATATGGATGTGGGTAGCTTGACTATATTATCCTGTTGTTCTTCTTTTTCCTTACTTTTTCCTTACTTTTAGTCCTCTAAGAGTTCTATTTAAGGTCATTTTTATTTACACTGAAATTTGTCCACTTCATACATACTTAACTGTTAGGGGCACTGTTAATCAGGTCTTTCATGGTGTATCCAGTGTGCTAGGTTCATGTCAGTCAGCAGTTGAGTGAAGTCTGGTGAAATTATATAGGTCCTCACCTATTAAAATAAAATGAGTCTATGACAGTTGTAAAACCCAGAGACACTAAGTCATTCTGCACATACAAGTAAATAATGGATATCTCTTTTATGCTCATTTAATTACACTTAAAATTGCTATTGTTAAAATACATTAATATTCACAAAGATATTATTCCTTCATTAAAATAACTAATTGTTCTGATGAAAATTACAACCCAGAGGATAAAGGCCCACAAACTTAATCATTTTATAAACTACAGTTCTAATGTATCCAAATGAAATTGGATTTGCTCTCCATTTGGGCTGTATCTTAAGTTTCATATGCTGAAAAGTACACATGCATTTCAGTCTTGTTGCTAGCTGTTTGAAGCTCATAATATGTAGTTTAACTTTATCTTTTAAAATGTTGGACTATTATGTAGGGAAATTTTGAGTATGTAAAACAAGTCAGATAGAAATTTATTGAGGAAGTGCTGGCTGCTTTTGGAAACTATGTTTTTATTATTCAAACAGAGTTCTGTGTGATGTATCCAAATGTTCTGAATTATGCAGGAACTTGAATTTTCATATTTTAGAAAAACATGATAGAAGTGAAAATTATGATCACTGTCACTTTTAAACTGCTACACAAAGAGAATTTATCCTTCTTAAATCAAGATGTGTTGTGTGTTAATGACTTACAAATAATAACTCATAAATTTAACAGTAAAAATTATTTTACAGGTATGTTAGGAAATTTACATTGACTTTTCAAATTTTCATGCTTTATTTGGTTATACAATAAATTTCTTCAGGCCTAATCTTTAAAATTTTATCATGCCTTATTACATATCCATAACACATTTTATGTTATAAAATCATATGTTTCATTATATCATGTCTTAATACAAATCAAGTTTTATCTAAGTCATAACTTTTAGGCATAAGAGCCAGTCATTCTGCTATATGGTAGCCAAAAAGCATTGTACCGAAACATTGTGCCTTATATTTCTCCATATTTTCTGTCTTTATAATATAGAAACATTAATTTCAATACATTGCTCTTTGTTTCACATGTTTATTTATTCATACTATAAATGCTAGTAATTTCCAACTCTCATTCCTCTTATTGACATCATTCTTTTCAACAAGATCCCATTCTCCTTTCATTTCTTCATTTTGTGTGTGTGTGTGTGTGTGTGTGTGTGTGTGTGTGTGTGTGTGTGTGTTGCACTGTGTTTGAGATAATTGCTTGATAGTGGATGGGAAGGAAATTCATGGAACAAGAGCAATTTATGTATGGCTCCACCACTGAAGAAAGCATATTTCTCCTTAACCAGGATTAATTTTCTGTAGTGCTTTCCTGGGAGGTATAGAGCCTCATGTGTCCCTCCCCAGTCGTTGATGACATTTTCGTGGGCCCAATCATTTGCAAGACTCCTGAATTTAACCAAAGCTACTGTGAGACCATGATTGAAACTTTATTGACTAAAAGAGTAAATAAATATTGCCATATAAGTCATATAAAAGGTACCACTGTCAGCTACAATTCATATTATGAGTATACAACATAAGAAATAGTTCTTGTTCTTTTGATGACACCTGAACTGACATCACTTTAACTAAAAGCCACCCATTCATTAGCTTTCAAGAAGCTTCAAAAAGGCTTTTTGGGGTTTTAGTCTGTTTGGATGCTCACCTTCCTAGACTTGAAGGGAGTGGGGAGGAACTTGAACTTCCCACAGGGCAGGAAACCCTGACTGCTCTTAGGACTGGAGAGGAAGGAGGAGAGGGAGTAGGGGAGTGGGAGGGTATTGGGAGGAGGGGAGGAAGTAGAAATTTTTATAAATAAATAAATAAACAAATAAACAAATTTAAAAAAAGAGAATAGGAAAACAAATAGTCAGGCCAACCTCACAAGTCCATCCACTTTCTGAGTCATAGGAGTTATCCTTCAGACTCTTTTCTGATGTGGGAAGTCCTTCAGTATATGTGTTGCTTTTATTGGTTAATGAATAAAGCTGTTTTGGCCAGTGGCTTAGCAGAATAGAGTAAGGTGGGAATTCCAAGCAGATAGAGGAGGAAAGAAGGCAGAGTCAGGGAGATGCCATGTAGCCCCATGGAGGAGAAAGACAACCACATACTGACAACAGAAAACCATAAGATTCTTGGTAAAATATAAAATAATAAAATGTGTTAAATCAAGATGTAATAGCTAGCTTGAAATATGCTTAAGTTATTGGCCAAACAGTACTGTAATTGTTACAGTTTCAACGAGATTATTTCGGGACTGGGTGACCGAGCAACGAAAGAGCAGCCTCCACGACCACTTCTCCATAAATTTCTCTGTCTTAAATATCTTGTACCATGAAAGTGCCAAACATTTAGAAGATGCATCTACATTCATTACCTCTATTAGAATATTTCTCTTTTATTATTTAGCCTATTGCAATCTAGGTCTTTTTCATTCAACTCCTCACAGTTGAATTGAATAAGTCATGTATTAAGAGACAGTAAGTGCTATGCTATTTTTGTTTGACTTCTATTACAAATGATTTACCATAAAAGACTTTATGTGTAGCACTTCTAGTAAGCAAAATTATATAAACATTCATATTTTTATGATGAAAAAACTGGTATTGTAATATTATTGATATTGAATAATGAAGGATTTTGTCCATCTTTGCTAAGTTCAACAAACTAGAAAGTTTATTGATACCATTTATATTTGTCTTATAAATTCCTTGCAATCTTCTTTTTCAGTTTTGATATGACATATTCTCCAGAGGCTCAGATGTTGAGTGCTTTGTGTCCAGTCTTTTTAAAGGTTGTGGAAACATTGGATAATTGTATTATCTAGAGAAAGAAGGTCTTATGGGCCTGCTTGGGGACTAGATTTTACCCAAGGTTCCTTCCTTGAGCCTTTTCTTCTTCCTGTGCCCTATGAAGTGAACAATTCCCTCCTACCCACCTGTTCATTTTACCTCCACTGTGTGCTGATGAAGTGCAATCATGAATGAGTCACTCTAAAACTGAGATCTAATAAAATATTTACCATTTCACATTGATTATAATAGTTATTTTCACCATATACAAAAAAGTAACAATGAAGTGATCTTTAGTTCAAATGACATTTTATAAGATAGTCCCCCAAATTCCTTATACTCTAGCCATTTCTTTCTAATATAGTGAAGTTTGTTTTTACTAATAACAATATATATATATATATGTATATATATATAAATTTTATTTCTAACAATTTTCTTTTGATTACATTTTGGATTTGGACAGTACTAGTTTGTAGTTATTTGTATTCTAATAAATAAAGCTTGCCTGAAGATCAAAGAGTTAAAAAGCCTCACTGATCATCCTTACAGATCAGGCAGTGGTGACACATACATTTAATCACAGTAGCCATACTAGCTTGCCATAGAAACATGGTGGTAATGGTGCACACCTTTATTCCCAGCCCTAGAAAGGAATATAAGATGGGAGGAGACAGCTCTCAGACACAGTCTCATTCTGAGACTCCTATATGCAGGATCACCATTTCAGACTGATGTAGAGATAAAAGCCAGTGACTGACTGTTTTGCTTTTCTAATCTTCAGGTTGAACCTCAATATCTGTCTCTGGGTTTTTATTGTTTGTGCTACACTATTTCGTTTCTATTCTGGCACTGAGTATTCTTAAAAATGTGTGCTGTCATCAGACATAACTGCAGCTGAGGCATATGTCTTATATATGGCTTTCTTCTCCATGGTTAACATGGATACCACTGTACCTCATAGAATCTTATCCTTGTCCATTCAACCTCTCAAAAATCTTTGCCAATGTTACTTCCTCTTTCAGTCTCCTACAGTCATTTTTTTTTAATGTTGTAGTGCTCTTGTTTGTTCTTGTCCTTAAATCCCACAGCGCTAATTAGAGTTTTTTCTCAAGTTGACACAAACATTTTGTGCTTCTCACAAGGCATGGTGTTATACCATTTGTTATCTCTCTGTTTCTAGCAAAGACATATGAATATTAATAAGTTCACAGTCTATTCTGATTTCTGATTTCTTAAATACAGATTTACTTAATGATTTATTTTTGTTAGCAATGATTTGGCTTACAAACTCAGTTTTTAAATAAAACTTAGAAAGTTGTTGCAAAGAACAAACTTGGGAAAAATATACATATGTCCCACAAAATCTTGTCATTCCTTTTATCATATAAAATTAATTTCAACAAAAAGTGAAATTAAAAAAAACACAGAACAAAAATAATGGCAGTTTACTCCTCAGTTTAAGTACTAGGTTAGAAAAATTAACAGTTTTCCTTCTTTTCAGATGAGACAGAAGGTCTTTACCCCTAGGTTTTGTTTTCACAGTTTCCTTCTTCAAATAAAAAGATTAAAAAACAGAGAAAAGATTGTTGAGAAAGAGGACTGATTGGTTATTTTAATACCAGAAATGAGCACTTTTTAACAATTTCTCTTATTCCTTACCTACTCAAAATTGACATCATGAAGCTTCCTAATTTGGACTAACTGAACAAGTAGAAACCACAACATTGGAGTCCAAAATTCAGTACTGCTAATCACCAAAAAAGTTGTGTGATTAAAAAAGCATGACCAAAGCAATATTGGTAGGAAGGGTTTATTTCACCCAGTCAGTTAAATTGAAAGAAGTTAGGGCAGGAATTCAAGGCAGAAGCTTGAAGGCAGGACATGAAGGAGTGTTGCTTACTGATTTGTTTTCCATGACTTGCTTAGTCTGCTTTATTCCACATACAGGACCAACTGCCTAGGGGCAGCATTGCCCGCAATGAGCTAGACCTACCACATCAAATATTAATCAGTAAAATGCACTACAGACTTGCTCATAGGCACATCTTATTTAGACATTTTCTCCAGTAAGAGTCCCTCTTGTGAAATGATTGTGACCTATGTAAAGTTGATATAAAACTAACAAGGCACTCAGAAAGCAGAAGCAGATGGATCTCTGTGAGTTTGAGGCCAATCTGGTCTACCAGAGCTAGTTTCCAAGACAGGCTCCAAAACTATAGAGAAACACTGTCTAAAACAAACGAACAACAACAAAAGCAAAAAAAAGAAAACTAACAAAACAATTGACCCTTTTTCACCTTGATACACAAAGGCAAAATTAAATATTTTCCTTTTTGTGTGTCTCAAAATCTCATATTAATATCAACATCACAAAATAAAGCATTCCAACTTATTAAGTCATCAGTATTTAAAACCAAATCCTTTAAAATTCTGTTGTTTTTAAAGATTCTAGGTTTCTTTTTCAAAGTTTAAATCTTTAAACTTTCTGAAATTTTTATAGAATAGCCAACATGCCTCTAAAATTCTAGAGGGTCTAAACTGTAGGCACACACACACACACACACACGTTGGTGGAGGCTTCTTGTTGGTTTTCAGGCTGCCCAGAATCCCAAAATAATTACACAGAAATCTGTATTAAGTGCAATATTGCTTGGCCATTAGCTTAAGCATATTTCTGGCTTACTCTTATATCTTGAATTAACCCATTTCTGTTAATCTGAACATCTCTGCATGGCTGCGTCTTACTAATAAGTTTCAGCTGGGCTACAGCAAAGGTGTCTGCCTCCTGATTTGATTATGTGGCTTCTTCTTGACTCTGCCTTCTTTCTCCCAACATTCAGTCTAGTTTTTCTGCATAGCTCTATTCTGCCCTATCACAGGCCAAAGGAGCTTCTTTATTCATTAACCAATAAAAGCAACACATATACAGAAAAACTTCTCACACAAACCCGCCACACACATACACACACACACACACACACACACACACACACACACACACACACACACATCTTGAAAATACATATGGACAATAGAAGACCTAGGGCATAGAAAAAAACTAAATCAAAGCCAAACAAAAAGTCAGCAGTGTAAAAACTATAGTACTTGATTTCTGGAATTCATTCAGGATCCTCTAGGTTCCAAAAGACCTTACCATTTAGTTCCATTTCTCCTTTCCTACCATCTGAAGCATAGACAGCTTATCTCCTCATCTCATTCATATCTATTCCATGGTTTCTGCTGTCCTTAGTGGTTATCATATAATCTGGCATCTCCAAAAAGCTAAGTTCTTTAATGCAAATGTATATTCACCATAGTTTCTCATCGGCTCTCTTCAGGGACTCTAATCCTGCTACATGTTCCCAGGCCTGGACTTATTTCTGTGAGATCTTCAGCCTTGAAACTTCTATTGATAATGAAGGTAAACCTTCACCAATTGCTTCTCCTGCCCTTTCATGGTGACAAGCTTCATTTACCATCCATAAGCCCTTCATGATTTTAAAACCACTACAATGTGGGAAACCCTTATCCATTACCAAGTTTTGCTGTATGATATTAGCAACCTTTGGAGCAAACTTTGTTTGCGGACCTTGAGGAAGTGCTTCCCAGCATTTTCCCCCAACATTATTTATTTTTTCTTAATCACTGCTGATTTTTAGCCTCACCAGATTAATATCAATTATCCCAGAAAAGATAACATTTCACTTCTGTGATATTGGTCATTATTTGTAGTGATGAGGCAAGCAAGCCTGCTTTTCATCCCGCCCAGCTCCTACCCAACTAGCATTACAACCAAAATAACAACACACAAATTGTGTTCATTTAAATACTGCCTGGCCTATTAGCTCTAGCCTCTTACTGGTCAACTCTCACATCTTGATTAACCCATTTCTAATAAAGTGTGTGTCACCACGAGGTGGTGGCTTACTGGGAAGATTCTAACCTACATCCATCTTGGGCCGGAGCTTCATCGTGTCTGCATGCCTCTGCTTTCTTTCTCCCACAGTTCTGTTCTGTCTTTCCCACCTACCTATGTTCTCACCTATCAGGCCAAGCATTTTCTTTATTAATTAACCAATGAAAACAACAGATAGATAGAAGACCCTCCTACATCACTTATTAGTCACATACAGTTCTCCAGCTCTGGCTAACCAGACACCATAAAACCCTTATACAAAATAACACTATCAGCCTTCTTGGAGTATTAAAGGGACTCTCCAAGTTTCTCTCTGAAACTTCATGAGGCATGGCTCCATCACCTGCAATGCTCTCAGCATTATCTTCTAAGTTCATTATACTCTGAGCTATCAGTGGTTTTTATAGCCCCAAATCACCAAAATACTCCTCAAGTCTCTCTAAAATTATGTCACAACAATAATCCATGATTCTATTAAGATTTTTGTCTTTGTTGGGGTCTCTATTGCTGTGGTAAAACATCATGACCAAAAGAAATTTGGGAATGAAAAAGTTTGCTTTTCAAGCAGATTATGGTTTATTGTTGAGGCGAGTAATGGCAGAAATTCAAGACAGGAACCTGGAGGCAGGGACTAAACAGAAGTCATGGATGAGTGCTTCTTAGTGTTTTGCTACCTGCAAGTTGCTCAACCTGCATTTTTATGCCATCTGGGATTACAAGCACAGGTCTGGCACTGTCCAAAGTTAGCCAAAAATATATATTTAAATTATTAATAAATAAAATGCACTACCAGCTTGCCAACAAGAACATCTTATTGAGGCATTTTCTCAATTGAACATCTCTCTGTGAAAATGATTCTACTTTGTTTCAAGCTGACATAAAACTAAACAAAAAAATTTACCTTTTTTTGTTGATTAAAACAAAACCCACCTGTTCTTCCAGGTAGCTGGTATTTCAAAATGGTATGGCTTTTTTTTCTGCTATTGCTGAAGCATTAGGACTTCTCTTAAAGAAGCCACAGCATGCCATCAGCTGAGAAAAGAAAAGTGGCTAAACTTTCCTTTTCTTTGTCTAAAGTTCCTCTTAGGTTTTACGTGGATTTAGTCAACCATATTGGTGCCAATTTGTTGTGAGGAGTTTGCCAGTTTGCCAGCTGCCCGGCAGCTCAGACCCAAAATAATCACACTAAAAATATATTATTTAAATCACTGCTTGACCTGTTAACTCTAGCTTCTTATTGGCTAGCTCTTACATATTAATTTAACCCATCTCTATTAATCTGTGTATTGCCACTTTGTTGTGATTTACTGGGTAAAGTTTTGTCCAGCATCCAGTGTCTTTCTCTGGTGGGGCTACATGGCTTCTCCTTAACTCTGCTTCCTTTCTTTCATCATTCAGTTCAGTTTTTCCCACCTATCTAAATTCTGACCTGCTATAGGTCCAAAGCAGTTCTTTATTAACCAATGGTATTCACAGCATGCAGAGGGAGATCCCATATCAGGAGGATAAAAAGTCAAGGCCACCTTAAGCTCCATGCCAAGTTCCAGTCTCCAAAGAACAGAAACAAAGAAATTAATTTATACAAATCAACCAAAAAAAAGTTTACAAATAGTCACTATTTTTTAGGTTGATCAAAATTGTACTATAATCTTTGGACCAACAATTCTTGAATGGAAACTGAACCTCCTAAAGTCACAACTAAATTTTCTAAGTTACTACCAGGAACCATATTAATAAAGTCCTATAAAATATATTTTACATTATTTTAGTATGGATTTTTGTTCAGACTCTGAAATTTAAATTTTTCTGGTAGGCATCTTTATACATGGCAACAATAAGAATACGGTACCTAAGACTAACTCATTACAATAATTCCATGAAATTTACACAAAAATATATAAAAACAATAAAATATAACATAATTGATATTTTTCTCTATTCATTACTTGATGGATGGCAAGATTTTAACTTCTGAAAGCCTAATTTCTCTGGAAATAAGTTGCAAGGCTTAGATACCAATATGCACTAAGAAATTAGATTTCTCTAGATGTTTATGATTTCAACTGATAATGCTAGCATAAAATTATACAAGTCAAATTCCAATTCATCTTAGTAGCATGTTTTATTAAACTTTAAAAATAATAACACTGTAAGAGATAAAAGAACAGAGTTTGTGGAACACATTTTGTACTTGTATAAACAGGTAAGTTGGAGAAACAAATACGCATCACGAGCTTTTGAAGAGTATATATAAATTACAGTGTAAAAAATACGAACTCTGTGTGGAGCCTACTTAAGACATTACACAAGGTGTGTGCTTATACTTAGAAATAGTGAAATACTAATTTTGCTTTGAAGTCTGCATGTTTATCCCTTTCAGTGGCTAATAATATGATAATATAACAGATGTAGCGTGGCATTTAAAGATAGGGGAAGAATAGTAAGGTGGTGGTGGTATATGCCTTTAATCCTAGCACTAAAGAGGCAAAAGTGTAAACAGAAGTTTTTGCCCCACCCAGTTCCACAGCTATTCAGTCAAAGAAACACACAGAGGCTTATATTAATTATAAACTGTTTGTCCTATTAGCTCAGGTTTGTTATTAGTTAGTTCTTACACCTTAAATTAATCCATAATTCTTGTCTACATTTAGCCATGTAGTTTGGTACCTTTTATCAGTGTAGCATGCTCATCTTGTTTTCTCTGTGTCTAGCTGGTGACTGACTCTCTGCCTTTCATCTTCCCAGAATTGCTTAGTCTGATTGTCATGCCTGTAATTCTTGCTTGACTACTTGTCAATTAGAGTTTTATTAAACCAATATGAGTAACAAATCTTTATAGTATACAAGAGCATTATCCCAGAGCACAGAAGGAGGTGGATCTCTGTGAGTCTGAAGCCAGCCTGGTCTACAGAGTAAGTTCCAGGACCGGCTCCATAGCTACTGGGATACCGTTTCTAGAGAAACCAAAAATCAATAAACAAAACAAAACAAAACAAAAAATTAGGGGAAAACTAGAAAACCTAGTTATGCTTCTTTTAAAACCAATCATAAATCAGCATAATTTGTTCTTGTTTCTTTCTGGTAACTACCACCTGTATGTTTGTATCATTCCCCTCCCTTTAGAGTAAGAAACACAAGTACAACTACACCACAGCATCTCATTGCTGTCATAGATTCTCCATTGCAAAGCTACAAAATTAAAACTGCAGTCAAGCATTGGAGAAGCATCAAGTTCTTCAAAGAACAGTATTTTTCCCCTTAGAAAAGGAGAGAATTTCAACACTGTCATTTGTTGAAGTCTAGGAAGAATTTATCATATTAAAAAGAAATGAACTTACATTTCTCATAGGGCAGGACTATGCATGGAACTGAAATAAAAAAAAAAGAGAAGATGATGCTTTCACTATCCTTTATTTAAAATAAAAAAATTTCTTTTTTTCTGTGAGTTATTTTAATATTAACTAAATTATAGATTAACTTAGGTACAACAATATGAAATTTTTCATTCCTAGATTTGAGGACAATATATAACACATTAAAAACAAAACCTAGTAGGTAAATACAAATTATTATGATGATTAGAAGTGGTAGTTTGGCACATACTACGTAAACTACAGAATTCTGTGAATCCAGTGACTTAGTGTCTATACTACTAGTGAAACAAAAATATTCTAGAATATTTCATAAATATTTAAGGATATTATTACTACTAGTGATATAAAAGTTATAAGGAGGGTGCTGACTACCCACATGCTCTGTATTTAATATATCCATAAATAGTTTGATATTTTTGAACAAATTAAAATAAAGTAGCATTATGGACATATGCCAAAATACATCTACATTAAATACCAAAATTGAAAGGTACAATGTTACTTCTGAATTGTTCAATACACTTTACATATCAATAAGAAATACCATCAATTAATCCAAAGAAAATTATGGAACAACTTTCATTTTCAAAATTACTTCTATCTTAGAATTAATAATAAATATTCATATTTAAAAACAAAGTCTAAAATATATGAATTATTGGCATTTTACTGAAATATACTAATAAGCCTGCATTATTGCATATTATTCCGATTTCATTTATTTAAACATTCAGAAAAATCTTAAATTTCCCAACCCATTGAAGCATACATTAAATTCTTAGTAATTTATATTACTAATATTAAATATGAACAAAGATATTAAGCATAACTTAGAATCTATTTGGATTAAATATTGATACAGGTAAAATATTTATATATGTTTGGCAAATATATACCAGAAATTTCAGAAATAATATATCAATAAAGTATTTAAAATATGCAAAAAGTATAAAATTGAAATAAAATACTCTGAAAATTTTCAAACTAAAAAAAAAGCCTTAGGAATTAAAAGGGTTAATTAAAATTGATATGAAGAAGGTACTAGATAAAACTGAAATAGAGTAAGTCACGCAAAATATACTATGAATGATTATCATATTTTGGAAGATTCTAAGCAGGTAATATAGAGAAATTTCAGTTGTAGACAAATGTACTGGCAAACTTACCTATCCTCCTGCAAAATCAGTGGAACTCTGAAACACAGCTTGCTACAATACTGAAGGGACACTCCACTCTCTAGAACCTCCGTTGTAGGACAAAACTGTGGACCGCCTCCCCAACTGTCCCGGCTTCTCTAGCCAGGTGGCAGGGGAATATCCTGCAGGTAGACTGCCCCAATACACACCCCCATCCACCAGACCCTCAAGCAACTAGACACATCCTGCCCCCAAACTCACCTATCTGCCTGCAACCTCGGTGAAACTCTGAAACAGCCTGCTACAACACTGAGGGGGACCAAGAGGGAGGACTAAGAGAACAAACCAGGAGAGGAGACCAAGTAAGCAGGTTTAGAGAGAACTCAGTGAATCACTGAGACACAGATAATTGACATTACAGAGCAGACAAAGAACAATTCCCAAAGACTCAGACAGCCACTGCAAGGACTGTATTAAGACACAAATACACTTCTGGCCTCATTTGAAAGAATAGATTGATAGGCGCCAATGCAAGAATTCATCCAACAACCTAAAAAGCAACATTGTAACTCCAGAACCCAGTGGTCAAACAACAAGAAGATATGATCATTCTAACCCAGAAGAAGCAGAAGGAAAATGACTTTAAATTAAATGGAGAGAACTCAAAGTGATTCCACTAAAATCAGAAACAACACAAGGCTGTCCACTCTCTCCATATCTCTTCAACATAGTTCTTGTAGTTCAGCTATGGCTTAAGACAACAAAAGGAGATCAAGGAGATTCAAATTGGAAAGGAACAAATAAACTTTTGTTATTTGCAGATGATATTATAGTATATATAAATGACTCCCAAAACTCTACCAGGAAACTCCTACACTAATAAATACCTTTAGTAGTAATGTGGCAGGATACAAAATCAACTAAAAAAAACCCCAAAAATCAGTAGCCCTTCTATATACAAATGATAAACTGAGAAAGAAATCAGAGAAAAATCACCTTTCAAAATAGCTACAAATAACATAAAGTATCTTTGAGTAACATTAACCAAAGAAGTAAAAGACATATTCAACATGAACTTTGAGTCTTTGAAGAAAGAAATTGAAGAAGATACTAGAAAATGAAAAGATCTTCCATGCTCTTGGATAGTTAAGAGCAACATAATAAAAATGGCAATCCAACCAAAAAGCAATCTATACATTCAATGCAATCCTCATCAAAATCCAAACACAATTCTTCACGGACATTGAAAAAACAATGATCAACTTCATATGGAAAGATAAAAAGCCAAGGATAGCCAAAGCAATCTGGTACAATAAAGTAACTTCAAGAGGCATTACCATCCCTGACATCAAGCTCTGTTACGCAGCTGCAGTAATGAAAACAGTGTGGTACTGACATAAAAACAAAGAGGTTGACCTATGTAATAAAATTGAAGACCTGGATATTAATTCACACACCTATGAACACCTGACTATCACAAGCTAAAATTATACGATGGAAAAAGACAGTATTTTGAATAAATGGTGTTGGTATAACTGGATGTCAAAATGTAGATGAATGAAAATAGATCCATATCCATCCCCATGTACAAAACTCAAGTCCAAGTGGATTAAAGCCCTCAATATCAATTCAACCACACTGATCCTGATATAAGAGAAAGTGAAAAGTAGCCTTCAATGCATGGGCACAGGAGACCACTTACTAAATATAATCCCAGTAGCACAGACACTGAGAGCAATAATAAATAAATGGGACCTCCTGAAACTGAGAAGCTTCTGTAAAGGAAAGGTAATGATCATTAAGACAAAAAGGCAGCCAACTGAATGGGAAAAGTTCTTCCACAACCCCACGTCAGACAAAGGACTGATCTCCAATATATATAAAGAACTCAAGAAATTAGACATCAAAATTTCAGATAACCCAAATGAAACGGTGTAGTGAACTAAACAGAGAATTCTCAACAGAAAAAATCTCAAATGGCCGAAAGACACTTAAGGAAATGTTCAATATCCTTAGCCTTCAGCAAAATTCAAATCAAACAACTCTGAGATACCAATCTTACACATGTCAGAATAACTAAGATCAAAAACACTAATAATAGCTTATGCTGGAGAGGAAGTGGAGTAAGAAGAACACTCCTTCATTGCTGGTGAGAATGCAGACTTGTGCAACCACTTTGGAAATAAGTATGGTGGTTTCTCAGAAATTGGGAATCAACCTACCTCAGGACCCAGCAATACCACTTTTGGGCATATATCCATAGAATGCTCAATCATACTACAAAGACATTTGTTCAAGTATGTTCATAGCAGCATTATTTGTAATATCCAGAATGTGGAAAAAACCTAGATGACCCTCAACCAAAGAATAAATAAAGAAAATAGAGCACATTTACACATTAGAATACTACTCAGCAGTAAAAGCAATGATATCTTGAATTTTTGATTCAAAATGACAGAACTAGAAAACACCATCCTGAGCGAGATAACACAGATCCAAAATGATGAATATGGTATGTACTCACTCATGTGTGAATACTAGCCATAAACAAAGGATATTGAGCCTATAGTTCATAATCCTAGAGAAGTTAAGTAACAAGGTGAAACCTGAGATTAATATATAGAGAGATCCACCTGGAACATCAAAATAGACAAGATCACCTGACAAAATTGGCAATATAGGGGTAGGGGAAGAAAGTATGGTAGAAGGGGGGAAAGAGGGGAAAAGGGGAGGGGTGAGGAGAATCTGAGGAATGGGATAGTCATAATGGAGGAAGGACAGAAATGAGAACAAGGAAAGAGATATCTTGAATGAGAGAACCATTATGGGTTAGCAAGAAACTTGGCTTTAGAGAAATTTCCAAGAATCCACAAGGATGACCGTAGCTAAGACCCTAAGCAATATAGAAGAGGGTGCCCAAACTGGCCTTGTCCTGTAGTCATATCTGATGAATGTCTTAAATATCACCATAGAACCTTCATCTAGCAACTGATGGAAAAAGAGGCACAGACCCACATCGGAACACTGGACTGAGCTTCCAAAGTCCAGTTGAAGATTGGAAGGAATGAGAATAAGAGTAAAGAGGTCAAGACCATGATGGGTACACCCACTGAAACAGTCTATCTGAACTAATGGAAGCTCACCAATCCCAACCAGACTGGGAAGGAAGAAGCATAGGTCCAAACTAATCTATCTGAATGTGGTTGACAGTTGAATATCCGGGGCAGATTGAGGGGCCACTGGCAGTGGCACCAGGATTCATCCCTACTGCTTGTTCGGGGAACCTATTGTTTTTGGATAGATACCTTGCTCAGCCTGGATATAGTAGGGAGGGCCTTCGACCTTCCCCAAAGCAGCGTGCTTTACCCTGAAGAGTGGATAGGGGTGGAGGGTGGAGGAGTATGTGGAGGAAATGGAAAAAGGGAGGGAGTAGGAACTTGAATTGGTGTGTATAATGAAAAAAGGTTTTTTTTTTCTTTTTAAAAAATTTAAAAATAGACAAAATAAAACAAACACAACATAAAAGAGCAATTAGGACATATCATTTTCTCAGCTTGCTGCCACGTGATGCAAAAGTCCTTTCTAAAACCTTTGCCATTGACAGGATGTTTTCTATGAAATTCTGAGGCATTCAGCATGTATTAAATCAATAACTGATCAATGTCTGCATTACCTTGTGCTAGAGCTACTGTTATGCCCATATGGGATTCAACGTGTGTTATATATGTGCGATGATACTTATTTCTGATTTTATTTTATAATTGAATAAATAATAACGTCAATTCTATATCACCTGGTATTTAGAAAAGAAAAATGTGCTGACAAGGATGCAAAAATAGTAATAATTATACAGAAATAAAAAGATAGGAGGAAAAGAAGAATGAGAATTGAAATGATTTTATTATAGGTGCCACTTGTTAAGCTTCACTGTGTTCAGAAATTGTTGCAAGTAATTAAAGCAAATTTTCTTCTTCAAGTATGCACCAATACATCACAGGATGATTTCTTACTCATAATCCTGTTTTACAGGACAAATACAGAGTAATGGATGAGGGAGGGAGTCCCTCTCATTTCCTGTCTCTGGTTTCCCCATGACCGACTTGGTCATCTATTACAAGCTACATAGCTTCCTTAATGTCTCATATTAAAAATAATGATGAAAGCTGTTCCTAACTCATGTGATTGTTGTAAAAGTTACATTTTAAAATAAGTATGAGGCAAATGGTTTGGCAAATAAATGCTGAAAATTTTCAGGTACTTCTATGGAATGAAAATACAGAGTCAAGTTTCTAAGTAATGAATTTAAGACAGTCTCACTAGTACCTTGAAGCATACGGACTTGAATCTAGATCGTTTTTTAATCCAGTATCTAGTCTCATAATCAAGATGCCTTACTTTGTCCATCTGTTCTTGCAGTTGACATTGAAATGCCATGTGTTTTGTTGGAAGAAAGGGGACAGGTCCTGTGCCACTGATATACTATCATGAAAGTGTGCTTTGACCAAAGAGAATGGTCCCAGGACATTCCCAGAAAGTTCCTTTGCTTTTAAGGAATTTGTGTGCTCCCACATAGAAACTGGCCAGTGTTAATATAAAAATACCATCTCAAAGGGATGATTTACGAAGCACAGAGAAATACAGGAGGAATGAGAGCCAAAAATCCATTAGGGCTTCTATGGGATAGATCATAATAGGTTCAGTCATTGTAAATAAACATTTAACTCATTAGAGTTTGATGCCCAAAGTTAATCTTTTACTTTCCATTTCCTTCTTCAGAAAGAAAAAAAATGCATTTACATGCCACATGAGTGGGAAATCTTTACTTGGCTTATCTCCTATTATATGAGTCTTAACATCATTTATTATCTTTTATTATATGTTGATTATATGCACCAATATTTTAAATGTGCTTTAAGTTTACCACATAATTATTTTCTGAAAGACTATATATTAAATATGTAATAGAGAATTATTAATGTCATAAGAAAACAATTTAAAACAGACTGTCCTAAAAAATTATTGTATCTTCATTAGGCAAGGAGAATGAGCTAAAACCCGGGGTTTGAGAACCTTCATTCTTTCTTTCTCCCAAATATACTGTTCAGTCTGTTGGACCATATAGCCAAGTGTACTCTGGGTAATAAATTCAGAGTAATGTACTGTGTGATTTAAATAGTGGCAGTAAAACTATGGAATTTTAAATTTTAAAACAATTATTTCAAAATGGGAAAAAATGCCAGGTAGAGCCATGTGGGGAATTACACACCCACACATACACACGCACAGGCACACACACACACACAAGCACACATGCATACATGCTAGTATTACAAATGCCCACTACATGCTAATTATTGCTATTTTCTGATCAATCTATTTAATGTCACTCTCTGAGATTTTTGTGAGGTGAGTAACTGACTTTCCCTACATAGCAATGCCCTATTCCACCTTGCGTTTTCATCAAAATTTTACCAGTTTTATGTTTGTTCTTAGAACAGGCAGTTTTGTGTGTACTAATATGGGAAGAACAAAGCTATGAACCTCAATTCAGCCTTCCACCAACAGATGGCACAAGTAGTTACATTCATAAATGCATGTTAGAATAATCCTGATGAACTACATTTTAACAGACAATGTGCTTGTGAGTATGGGTGTTTTTGTTTTGTAAGAGATGCATTTCTTTGTGTGGATTGTCTGGAATAGAACAAACAAACTCCTTCATTTTAAGCATCTCCCAAAGAGAAAATCCTTTTCTTAAAAAAAAAAATTGATTTTTAGAAACAATTTTTTTTCTCATTTTACATACCAATCCCAGTTCCCACTCTTTCCCCTCCTCATACTCCCTCCACCTTCCCCCACCCCCACTCCCTATTCATTCCCCAGAGAGAGTAAGGCTTTCAATGCGAAGTCAACAAAATCTAGCACATCACTTTGAAGCAGGGACAAGCCCCCTACCCCATATCTAGGCTGAGCAAGGTATCCCTCAAAAGAGAATGGGCTCCAAAATGTCTGCTCAAGCAGTAGGGATTAAGCCTTGTACCATTGCCAGTGGCCCCACAGACTGCCTCAGCCATACAACTGTCACCCACATTCAGTGGGCCTACTTTGGTCCTATGTGGGTTCCCTGTCACTCTGGAGTCAGTGAGCTTAGCTAAGCTTTCAGTGGGTATCCTCATCATGGTCTTGACCTCTTTGCTCATGTTATTGCTCCTCCCTCTCTTTTGCTGGACTTTGGGAGCTCAGGCCAGTGCTTCACTTTGAATCTCTGCATCTGCTTCCAGCAGTTACTGCATGAAGGTTCTGTAATGACAATTAAGGCACTCATCAATCTGATTGCAAGGGAAGGAAAGTTCAGGCATCCCCTCCACCATTGTTTAGGGTGTTAGCTGGTGTCATCCTTAGAATTTCCCTGTTGCCAAATTTCTCACTAGCTCCATAATGGCTCCCTCAATCAAGGTATCTCTTTCCTTGCTCTCCCTCTCTGTGCTTTCTCCATCTTGATCATTCTGTTCTCTCATGATCCCCTCCTTTCCTTTCCTTTTTCTTCCCTACTCCTATTCTGCCCTTCTTTGTACCTCCACCTACCCTCATGCTCCCAATTTTTTCAGTTCTTGTGTCTATTTCCCCTTCCCAGGTGATGCATGAATGCTTCTCTTAGCGTTCTTGTTACCTAGCATCTCTGGGGTCATGGACCATAGGCTGATTATCCTTTGCTTTATATATAATATCCACTTATGAGTTTTTGGCATTGCATAATCACAAGAAAAGAGAAGCTACATAGAAGTTGAAGACCTAGGGAGGGGATTTGCTAGGCCTTTGTCTAGAAATAGAAAACTAGGATTATATAATAGAAGTGCTCCCCAGAGAGTAAACAGGAGTCCTTTGGGATGAACTACAATTAAAGGCTGAAAAGAGGAACAAGAATTATCCAGGAAAGGTAAAATAGAGAAAAGATAAAAAGTTAACAGATTCTGTTAAATGTAATGTCACAGCAGGTGGGTAAAGAAGATTATGTGTGAGCAAAGGACTCATAAGGAAAGCCACAAACACCAAGTACCTGGGTAAGACTATTGTTACTAGCTTTCTCTACCTTCTGAAAATTACTATGAATGTCCCATTTAACTGGAAGAAATATATAAATGTCGTTCTGGCTAGCAATATTTTATTTAAATACTAAAATGTTATCTTGATGTTTTGACGATGGCATTCAGAAAGTTAACTCTAAGAAGTTTGTTATCTCCTCCTGCTTTAGGGTTTCTATTGTGAAGAGGCACCATGTACACCACAACTCTTATTTTAAAAAAGCCTTTATCTTAGGGCCGGCCTACAGGTTCAGAGGTTTTGTCCATTGTCATCACAATGGAAAGTATGTTGGGAAGCTGACAGACATGGTCTGTCATTTAGATCAGCAGAGATCTCAATCTGAATCCTCAGGAAGAAAGATATTGGGCCTGGCTTGAGCATCTGAAACCTCAAAGCCCACTTCCAACAAGGCCACACCTATTCTGGGGAGGTCATAGGTCTTAATAATTTCAAATAATGCCATTTCCTATAATCCTATGCAGTCCATTTTCATTCAAATCACTACACATTCTAAAGCATTTGGTAATAAAGCAAACGTAATATTCACATGTAGTAGATAATGAGTGTGAATACATTATCTGGAATCAGACTTTATCCAGCAATCCCACAGAGCTCTAGCAGACAGGCAGTAGGGCTTTATGAATGGCACATGCCATAAGTAAAACACCTTTTATGGTCATTGCGAAATGGATGAATATGCTTTAGCCATCCTTTGACAGATTTAAAAATTTTCCTTTTTCCATTCTTCACAAGAGGTATTGGATACAGAATTGAGCAAATGAGCCTTATTATTTTCACTTTACTTAAAAATATGTTCTATGCATTTATATTTTGAATATTAAAGTTTTCTTTAAAATTATGGTGCTTTTTCCCTTAAACTTTTTTATTGAAAATAATTTTTTTATGGTTTTCCACTTCTCCAATTCCTCCAAGATTCTTCTCCACCCTACAGTAAATATATTACTCAGGGAATTTTAATTCTTTTCACTTGACAAAGAATCCCATGGAAATACCACCTAGAAAGTTTCCAATCTTCTTTTTTAATTTTCTTTTATAAATCTCTCTCTTATTTTGAATATAATTGTTTTTCATAGTTATATTCTGAATAGTTTATCTTTCCCCAAATCTCCCAAATCCTCCTGACCTCACTCTCACTCACTGAACTCCAAATTTTCTTTCTTTAGAAAATAAATAAGGAAACAAAGAAAACAGACCAGAACAAAATAAAAAGCAAAGCAAAATAAAATAAAATAACAAATGAGAAAATGCAAGAAATATGTTTTAACTTGCTTTTTCAGTTTGCTTACATGTGTTGAATTATACAATATCTAAATAATAGTAACATATGTTTCTTTAAAATATTTATCTGTTTATTTGACTAATTTTAAATTCTAAAACAAAATAAAATATTTAAAATAAATAAACTAATAAAATTTTGCCAGTAGTTGTCAACTACCTTTAAATTAAATATAAACTGCTATTATTCACAGTAGTGAACAGCCAGAAAATATAATCTTTGCTACATCTTTAGTAAAGTTAATATCATTTTTATGATTTTTAATATTATTTAGAATTAAGAATTGTTAGGATTATGTGATACAGAACTATCATCAGTGTGAACTTTGCTTTTAATCAAGCAAATGTTTAAATAAAATATGATTCTCAGGATAGTCCTAAAAATTTACAGCTTTAGCAGTAAATGAATTCAACATCAAAAGCCTATAACTCTACCAAAAAAAAAGACCCCAAGAAGAGGTAGCTCATGAAAACTGCCATCCCAACATGAAAACGTTGACAACTTATTATGGGTATCACTGACCCTACAATACTACTTTGCTGCTTTTATTCACCACACACACAGGTCAGAAATGCTTTGCAGTGTTTAGCAGCTCACCTTAGATTTGCACAATCAAATAGAAAGAGATTTTTATCAAGCTAGGTGAAGATCTGCCTTAACACAAATTTTCGTTAACCTTTTCTACATGGAACACTTCAGTTTGTGAGAAAGAAGAATAGACTTCAGAAGAAAGAAAGGATCTATGCCTCAAAATGAACTTCCAATTCTTTATGCCCTCCAAAAGATTGTGACCTAATTTCTATGCTAATTTATAGGCTTTGCAACTGCTTTATTCTGCACACAGCCTGTATGTCCCCCTCATTCAAGACTCCAAGGTATTGACACCGAGGAGTGAGACACATGCATCACCAAAAACTGCATTCAGTAAACCCTTGTCCAGTCAGCAGTTGCTGGTCCATGTTGTGGATTCTTCATAGCCTCCATTTCTTTCCTTCCTCAGGCCCCCACCTTCCTTCTGATGCTCTCCCTGCTCATTATCACCTCAACCAGAAGTGAGAAGAGAGAATGTGAAATTCAAATGAGTCGAAAATGGCTTTTAAAATTTATT